>NW_007253581.1:0-10207 GCF_000164805.1 Carlito syrichta | reverse complement strand
GCAATGCCCATTAAATTACCAGCAGCATTCTTCTCAGACCTGGAAATGATAATACAGGGATTTATATGGAAGCATAAATGAGCATAATAACCTAAAGAATCCTTAGAAAACTAAATAAAGTGGGAGGTATCACCCTTCCAGGCTTTAAACTTTACTACAAGGCTACAATAATCAAAACAGACTGGGCGTGGTGAGTAACAGAGTGAGACCCCAACTCAAAATAAAAATAAAAATAAAAACAGCCTGGTATTAGCACAAGAAGAGGCATATGGACCAATAGAACAGGAAAGAGATTCCAGAAGCAAAGCCTCAATTTCTCAACCAACTCATCTTTGACGAATCCTCCACCAACAACCATTGGGAAGAGGAGAACCTATTCAGTAAACGGTGCTGGAAAACTGGCTGACTACATTCAGAAGATTGAAACAGGACCCCTACTTATCACTATTCACAAAAATCAACACTAAATTGATCAAAGCCCTAGACATAAAACCTCAAACCACAAGAATAGTAGAAAATGCAGGAGACACCCTTAAAAAATTGGATTAGGCCACCAATTCCCGATCAAAACCCCAGGTGTCCATGCCATAAGTGATAAGATAGACAAGTGGGACCTGATTAAACTGAATAGCTTCTGCAAAACCAAATAAACCATCAAGAAAGTGGGGAGACCACCCCATTATGGGAAAAAATATTTACAAACTATATATCTGGCAGAAGCCTAACATCCAAAATCTACAAGGAACTCAAATGTGCCAAAAGGAAAAACAAACAGCTCTAATAAAAAAAGGGCAAAAGACATGAATAGACACTTCTCAAAAGAAGATATATAGGCAGTCAACAGAAACATGAAAAAGTGCTTAGCCTCACAATCATCAGAGAAATGCAAATCAAAACTACATTGTGATACCACCTAACCCCAGTTAGAATGGCCTTCACCAATACAACAAACAACAGATGCTGGTAAGAATGCAGAGAAAAGGGAATGCTTCTATGTTGCTGGAGGAAATACAAACTAGTTCAACCTCTATGGAAGACAGTGTGGGAATTTCTAAAAGAACTATAAATTAACCTTCTCTATGACCCAGCAATCCCCCTACTGGGAATACACCCGTAGGAACTCAAAGTATTCTATAAAAAAGATAACTGCACACGTGTGTTTATTTCAGCATTATTTGCAATAGCAACAACATAGAACCAACCATGCTGCCCATTGAAACTGGACTGGATTAAAAAATGTGATACACGTACACTATTGAATATTATGCAGCCATAAAGAAGGACAAACATATGGGCTTCGTAGCAACTTGGATGGATTTAGAGTCAATAATACTCAGTGATTTATCATAGAAACAAAGAACAGAGTATAGCATATTCTTACTTATAAGCTAACCCTGAACATTTACCATAATACTATATGAGAGGGATTGGCGATAGCGGGAGACTGCTGGGGTGGGTTGAGGGGGACACAATATCAATGCGGGTGCTTGATCTTAAACCAGGCAAAGTGGGAGCTGAAGGGAGGCCCAAACTTTACCTGTTCGATGCTCACTTAATCCTGAATTATACCCCACATCTTTAAAATAAAATAAAATAAATTTTAAAAAAGAAATTAAAGCAGTGATATAATATATGAAATAATAGCAAAGTCCAGAATAGCAAACTCAGTTATGTGTGACTGGAGGAAAAGAAGTTTTGGAAAGAGAGGAGATAGACTAGCAAGCTGTTAGAAATGAAAGTTATTTCACAAATTGAAATCTAAACTTGAAGGAGCATAACACTGAATAAACATAAAATGATAAAAATGATACTAGAGAATGTCTTCTTTATAATTCTATTGTTGTAAAATCTGAAACCCTGCAAATACCAATGCATGCTCTTAGAAGCCACGAACATTGTTTCTGTTGTAGAAGAGGGAGTGGGTGATTGGTTACTTTTCAAAGTCTGTTTTTTGACCTATTCATGCTGACTTCATGATGATTCATTGATGTGTTAGTCATAATTTGTACATTTCTCTATAAGTATGTTTGTGTTTTGAGTAACAGAATATCAATGATATACTGTTCTATCATTCTTGGAGGCAATATAGTTTATATGAAAATATCAGTTATATTATTTTCTATTCTATGCATTTTTTTGTATTCTCCTGAGAGCTTTTTTCTCTTATATTTAGGCCTCTGTGTTTCATGCTTAAGATTTCTTCTAATGTCTGGTAATTCTTGAGTGTTCAAATATATCCCAGCCTATGGCACTAACACATTTGTTTGAAGTTGTGTGTACATAGGTAGACCTTATGAACTGTTGGGCTCCAAGGCAGAAGAGACAGTCAAAACAACAATTTTGTAGAGGTAACCCCTACCTTCCAGTCTTCATTCTCAGAAACAAATTATCCTGTTTCCTAAGTGAAATGTTTAAGACTGGTTTCCAACCTGGGGGCTGAGTGTAGGAAAGAGGGTCATGATGCTCCATGCTATAAGCATACCCTCAATCCTTTATTCTAAGTACAACTCCTCTACTGCTTAAGTTCTGCCAGATGTTTCCAGTCAGAACTCCTCAGTTTAACTGCCATAAAAGGAAAGCTCCAGTCTCACTTGGCATGGAAGAGACTGAAGGCAGCACGACTCCAATAGGAGTCTGAAGTTTAATGCTGAGTTTTTTGACATTGACTTGTGATGAGGTAGGTATAGAAATTGAATTGAAAGCAGTGAGTAACTTTTATATAATTTAATATCACTGACAAACAAGCACACAATCAGAGGACACATTGTTTGGAAGAGAGTATATAATAGTTTAGATGTTCTACATTTTTCTAGTAATTGATTTTTATTGTATTTTACTGAAGTATTGGTCTTTTTATGAAATGGGGGGGGAAACTCTCTAGTTGATTTGAGAAGCACTGAGGGAGATGTTGGGCTCCTTATTCAGACATTAAACCACATTTTTAGTGCCATATAGATGACCCAATTGTGAAGACAATGTCCAGATACAGTTTTGTCTTTGAATTGGTTTGCTTTTGGTTGGTTTCCCTCATTGTGCAGGTGTATTTTCAGCTTTCTCTCATCTGCTAGAGCCATGTAAATCATCTCCCCTTCTTTTTTTTATTCCAAAGTTGTTTTGCCATTTCTTACACATAGTCCTCTCCTGTGACCTTTTTGGTGACATGTGTTTTAAATACCTCACTATCATTTTAGTACAATAATGGGCAGAATACATATGTTAAATCCCACAATATATATTTAGCACTTTAAAAGAGATTCCAAACCAAAATTTATAAATCAATGTTGATAGAAACTTAATGAAAAGCCAATAAACACAAATGCAGTGAAGTATGTTAATTTAGTACCATGACACCATGACATACTACATAAACACACACAATGTAGTATACTTAAAAAAAGTTTAATTAATAAAATCGAGATCACATCTATAATACATACTACTAAAACTGTAATAGAAACAAAAGTACTTCACCAGACATAATTCAGAAGAAATCAGTAAGAAAACTAACAAATAGTAAAAGTAGAACTAATGTCAATTATATTCTCTCAGTAACATGAAACAAAACTAGAAATAAATAACAGATGTTAGTTAGATTTCCACAAGACAATGTCTGTAGTAAACTCTGTTCCTAAAAAAAAGTCAATACATGGGAATTGTAGATCTGTTAGAGAAAGAAAAAGAACCAAAGAAAATAAAGGAGATAACCAATAATTATCTCACTAGTAAAGATAAATATAAATAAAAAGACAATCCCAAAACTGAAAAACTATACAAAAATAGGAACAGAGATTGTGATTTAAACATATAAGAGAGCATTGCTTCTGATTATATGCATCATAATTTGAATATCTAAATAAAATTAGCAGAGAATAATACAGTTACATTATACCTTACAAAAGGGGGTCACAGATGACATATAAACCTCATACATATAAATACATGTAAATATTATACTTTAAAAAGAATATTAATAACCCTCAGCATAGCTAGAGAACAACACCCAAGATGGTGAGGCATCTGAAATTCAGGTCACATGAGTAATGAAAAGGGTTCAGATTCTGTGAATCAGAATTAGATTTACTTGCTGACACTAGAGGCAGAATGCATGAAATTCACAGAGGCAAAGCATTAGTAGAAATTAGAGGAAATAATAAGAACTGAGTTCAATGGGAACATAGATTTTGTAAAGCTGTTTATACCTAGTCAGTAGAGGCTGGCTTTCCTTGAAGATTTTGATGAAGGACTTTCTGTACGTGTAAGAATCTATGGTCATATCACCCTAAATGTACCCAATCTCATCTGTACATGCAAGAGATAGGGTAAGATGACTACCAACGTCCTTCTCTCTCTTATATTATGTATTCTGTGATAAATTTGGAACTATCTCCTTTTCAATACATTTCATGTGGAAGACCACGTAGACATCTTCAGTCTGAGATGAGAAAAGATATTAATCATTTTATATCATTCATTTATATAACTTCTATGTTACATAAAAAGTGATTCAAATTAGTGGTAAGAAAAAGCACCCCAAACTACCATTTTTTGGAGTGTGAAATAGTCCTCACAGAGTTGTGCAAAGCCTTAGTTTCATATGAGTCTTACGTTGTATATGGTTTTAACTTTATGCATGCTTTCTTTTATATTATTTACTATACACAAGCAATACCCCTGTGAAATAGAAAAGGAAAATTGCATTATCCTTATTTTCCGTATATTAAAATTTAGATTCAGAGAAAAATCATGACTAACATCATGACCTAACCAGTATCCAATCTTAAGCTATCCAATTACTAGTATAGTAACACTGTTCCTGTTCATACTACTAGATGTGAGCCACCTGGAGACCTGAGCACCTCATTTTAAGCTGAACATAATCTTTAAGAGTAAATTCAGAATTTTTGAACAAGCTGGACAAATATAAGACACAAGATGATGATGGTTGCTAAAACCTTTTTGAGAGTTATAAATCTAGAGAAGAAGTGAAAGAGGAGGAAAGTTATCCTTTACTGCCAGATACTTTAAAAGAACTCTGAGAAGAAACTGTTACCATCCCTGCTTTACACGGAAGAACACGAAGTCTCAAAATGTCAAACATCTCATCTAAGACCACACAGACAGATGAATAAATTAGAAACTCTCATGACAATTAGTGACACAATTTGACCAATTATGACTGTACTGTTGAAAAGTGTTCTGATTATAAAGTCTTAAGAGGAAACCCAGTCTTCCCAATCATTTTCCTAATGGCCAACTGTACATCTTTGTTCCTTAGACTGTACATCATGGGGTTCAATGGTGGGGTGATGATAGTATAAGTCACTGTCACCAGCCTGTCTTTGCCTGATATATATTTGGCTGAGGGTCACAGGTAGACAAAAGAAGCACAGCCATAATGGACAATGACCACAATGAGATGGGAAGCACAGGTGGAGAAGGCTTTTTTCTTGCCTTCAACAGATGGGATCTTTAGGATGGTGTGGACAACGAAACTGTATGACATGCAGATGAAGATCAAGGGCACGACAAGCACCAAGACCCCACAGATGAAGATGACCAGTTCATTGATGTAGCTTTCAGCACAGGTGAGATGGATGACTGGGGAAATATCACAAAAGTAGTGGTTGACTTTGTTAGAGCCACGGAATGGGAGGCTAAAGACCAAAGTTGTTCCCACCAGAGATATTAAGAAGCCACTAACAATGCAAGTTGCTGCCAGTTGTCTATATACTCTCCAGCTCATGAGAACGAGGTAATGCAAAGGCTGGCAGACGGCAGCATAACAATCTTAACCCATCACTCCCAGAAGCAGGCAATTAGTGACAGCAAAACCAAGGAAGAAGAACATCTGGGTGGCACAACTCACAAAAGAGAGTGTCCTGAGTATAGAAAGCAGTTTGAGAAGCATCTTGGGCAGTATAACAATTGTGTAGAAGATCCCAGAGGTAGAAAGGACACCTAGAAAGAAGTACATGGGTGTGTGGAGGCTGCGATCCAAGCGGATGACTGAGATGATAGTGTTTCCACTCAAGATGATCAGATACAGGCAGAGAAAGACCACAAAAAGGACAAGCTGTAATTTTCCAATGCTGGAAAAGCCCAGCAGTAGGAATTCAGTGACAGAAGAGGATTTGGCCATGAAGAGTTGATCCCACAGAATAAAGCTAATGTGACCAGGTCCAGAAACCTTTTAACTGAGAAGGTGGGGAAACTTACCCTCACAAATTTGGCATGCCACTCTTGTTTGAATGAGAAACAATTGGTCTGGGAGAGAAAAAGTAATTGCAAATTATCCACTCGTCATTCTAAATTAATATGTACCCAAACTGCTATTTTTCTGCTATTGATTTTAGCAGTGAATTTGGGTATGAATTTTCACGTGAACAGTGAGGTGTCTCACTTACTTAAATAAAGCCTATCCTTCAGGCCTCCTACTGGAGACTTATGTAACCCCTACCTAATTTTTTAGTACAGCAGTTCCCTCTTATCTGTAATTTTGCTTTCTTCAGTTTCAAACTCCTGGGGTCAACCATGGTCCAAAAATGATAACTGGAAAATTCCAAAAATAAACTTGTAAGTTTTAAATTATGCTCTGTTCTGTGTAGCATGATGAAATCTCACACAGTCCTGCTTCATCCCATCCAGGACAAGAATTGTCTCTTTGTCCAATATATCACTCTTTATATGCCACCCATCCATTAACCCCGCAGTAGCCATCTTGGTTATTACATTGACTGTTGTGATTTTTTCAGTGCTTGTGTTCAAGTAGCACTTATTTTACTTAACAAAGTCTCCAAATAGAAGAGTAGTGATGCTAGCATAGTGTTATGATTGTTCTATTTTATTATTGTTAATATTTTGCTGTGTCTAACATAAATTAAACCTTATCATAGGTATGTATATATAGAAAAAATAGTATATTTAGGTGCAATATTATTCACAGTTTTAGGAATTTATTGGGTGTCTTAGAACATATTTCCTGCTGATAAGGGGGGACTACTGTAATCTAATTCTCATAAAAGCCTTTATCTACATTAATTATTATTTTAAATGATCTCAATTTTATCTTGAGTATGGATAAGTGTATCAATAAGCAATAGCACCAATATCTTAGGATTCACTTCCCCACACACCGCTTTTAATCCTTCTTCATCTAAGGCAACACACATTGATCTGACTTTGTGTGACTTGTTTTTTTTTTTTTTGAGTTGGAGTTTCACTCTGTCACCCAGACTGGAGTGTAGTGGCCGCTCCCGGCCACCGCAGCCTCGACCTGCTGGGCTCCGGCGATCTTTCTGCCTCAGCCTTCCGAGTAGCTGGAACTACAGGCACGCACTACATGCCCAGCTAAATTTTTGATTTATTGTAGCGATGAGGTCTCACCATGTTGCCCAGGCAGGCCTTGAACCCGCAGGCTCAGACAATCCACTCACCTCAGCCTCCTAAAGTGCGGGATTACAGGCTGAGCCACCGATCCCAGCTGTGACTTGCTCTTAAAGAACATAGTTCTTTTTTACTGCTAACTATATACACCATTTTCACTCAGTCATTCATTAAAATTAGATTGATTTTGAACTACTGCTACTGTCTTAGAACTAGCCTTATGACTCCCCTACAGACACTTACAATAGAATAGACCTGATTTCTCCTCACAGAAAACAATGGCTAGAATAATTTAGTTTTGTCCATTTTTGTCATACATTTAACTCTTTATATACCTGACTTGGAGATCCAGCAGGCTGTCATTCCCAGGACCTGTCTTCTCAATAGGAAGACTCAGATATCTTTCCGAAAGCCTCTAACAGTTATCATTATTGGTACTAGATTACATATATTTTGATGAAAACATTCTCATTCTCTCCTCCTGCCCACATATTTTTCTTTATCTAGATTCTATATCACACTAACTTGTTTCAAAATACTCTTAGTCATCTAAGCTGTAAGTTTTTAAGACATGTTTAAACCCATCATTTTTCTCATCTCCACATTTAATCTATTTTTGTTCTGAAATACTTCTAGGATTTATTTCTTCTTTTCTGCAAGAAATTATCTCATGCCTGAACTATAGAATTACTTAAAAACTCCCTGGATTTACTCTTTCCATTCTGCACCGTCCTTCACAGTAGTAAAACATTTGTCTTTATATAGGAAAAATCTTTTCATATTAACAAGCCAACTGATCCTCATATAACATATTTGAGGTCTTTTATACTTTTCTGGAATCTATCTTTTCACTCATAACTGCCAGTGAGATAATTGGGGGAGGGGAGCTATTTGATATTCAGAAATGGTGAATAAGATAGCAGCATTTTCAGTGGCTCTTCTGTTCTGCTACCTTTTTATCATTTCTGATGATCAAATAGTCTACCCCATTATTTCACTAGCTACACATTTTTAATTTTAAAAATACTTTATTTTGGGGTTTGAAGTCCTTAACCAATAACAAAATCACTATTATTATCTGCTGCTTTGCTTAGACAAAGTTTTAACAAAATTTTGAAATGGGATTAGAGCAAAGAGTTTCACAATTACTTCGATATATTTTCAAATTGAGTTATCTCTAACCTTTACAAATAAGGAATACAAACCATGTATTTGACCAGAACAAAGTCCTCATTAGCAGTCTTCCTGAGACACCATTTATACTTTTTCATTTTTCATATATTCTTTCTTTGGGTATTTTCTCATTTGTAGGATCATCTGCAGTGTTAACAGTGAATAGGTATGCAAAAGTGTTTGAAATCTTGAAAGAAAAGTAAGGCCACATTATTCAATAACTACTCCAAAACCCATTGTTCTTTCAAAATTGTCCTTGGAACCTCTGTGGAAACTAAAAGTTGAAAATAAATTTTACTATGGAAGCCTTTGTCATTACTTAATCTAGTTAAAAGTTTGCATAAAATAATTGGTAATTATGAAATAATGTTCTGAACTTGGAGGGGAAGGTACTACAGGTTGAAAGAAAAGCTTTGATAAATAAGAAAGAGGTTAAAAGAAAGAAAGAAGAAATATAGGGTACTTTGATTTTCTTCTAACAACTGGAAATAGAAAATTGATTTTTCACATTACACTGCTCAGTTACTCTTTACCACATATAAGGCAAAACTAAATTGCCTTAAGCTATTTATTAAGGCAGCTATATTTACTATCTCATGACACAGGAACTGTACTGAAATACTTAGTTTTCCTTTATATGTCTCTGCATTTCATGACACACTATGTGAGAGAGAGAGAGAGAGAGAGAGAGAGAGAGAGAGAGAGAGAGAGAGAGAGAGAGAATCACAACCTCCCTTCATCTGTAGTTTACTCATTCTTCACATTTTTAAAGTCACCAATTATTTTTTATTTAAAAATTGTGGGGTACAGTTAAGGGTTACGTATTCAAATATGCATCGTTCAGGCATCCTTGTTGATAAGGGGTGTCTCCCCATCCCCAGACAGATATTGACTACCGTTAATCCCACATTTCTTCCCCCCCATAGTTTCCCACCACTGTCAATAGTATTTTCTTTTTTCTTTTATTAATCAATATTTTTTATTTTGATATTGTGGGGTACAGTTTAGGATTAGGTACACAAATATGCATCATTCAGGCACCCTTGTTGATAAGGGGTGTCTCCCTGTCCCCAGACAGATATTGACTACTGTTAATCCCACCTCCCTATCCCTCCTCCCCATAGTTTCCCACCACTGTCAGTCTTTTTTAAAATAGTATTATGGTGGATGTTAAAGGTCCGCTATATGAGTGAGAACATGTGATAATCAGATCTTTGTTTCTGTGAGAGATCACTCAGTATTATTGACTATAGTTTCATCCAGGTAGCTGCAAAATTCATGATTTTGTTCTTTTTTATGGCTGCATAGTATTCCATCATGTATATGTACCACATTTTAAAATCCAATCCTCTTTTGATGGACAGCATGTTTGGTTCCAGGTTCTTGCTATTGTGAACAATGCTGCAATAAACATTTGTGTGCGGGTTTCTTTTTGATAGAGTGATTTGAGATCTTCAGGGTATATTCCCAGTAGGAGGATTGTGGGGTCATAAGGAGGTTGATATTTAGAGATTTTAGGAATTGTCACACTGCTTTTCACAGAGGTTGCACTAGTTTACACTACCACCAAGAGTGTAGAAGTGTTCCCTTTTCACCACACTCTCTCCAGCAACTGTTATTTTTTGAGTTATTGATAATTGCCATTCTGTCT
>NW_007253580.1:6123-15495 GCF_000164805.1 Carlito syrichta | reverse complement strand
CTGACTTAAGTAGCTGATTAACTTGCTAGCTAGCAGGCTAGCCAGCTGAATTGACTCACTGATTTAACCAGCTAGCCAGCTGGCTAGCCATCTGACTCAACTAGCTAGCTACCTAGCTAGCCAGCTGGGAAGTCAGATGAACTAACTAGCTGATGTAACTAGCTAGCCAGCTGGCTGGCCAGCTGACTTAACTAGCTTGCTGCCTAGATAGCCAGCTTGCTAGTCATCTGAATTAACTAGTTGGTTTAATCATCTAGCCAGCTGGCTATCCAGCTGAATCAACTAGCTGACTTAACTAGTTAGCCAGCTCACTAACCAGCTGACTTAACTAACTTTCTACCTAGCTAGACAGGTGTCAAGCCACCTGACTTAACTAGCTGACTTAATTAGGTAGCCAACTGCCTAGCCAACAGACTTAACTAGCTCACTACCTAGCTAGCCAGTGATTACCCAGCCGGCTTAACTTGCTGACGTACATAACTGGTCCACTTGCTAGTCAGCTGAAGAAACTATCTTGCTATATGCTAGCCAGGTGGCTAGCCAGCTGATTTAACTAGTTGACTTAAGTAGCAAGACAGCTGTCTAGCCAGCTCACTTAATTTGCAAGATAATAGTTAGCCAGCTGACTTTACTAGGTGCCTTAAATAGCTAGCCAGCATGCTAAACAGCTGACTTAACTGTCTAGCTACCTAGCTAGTCAGCTATCTTGCCACCTGACATAACTAGGTGACTTAACTAGCTAGTCAGCTGGCTAGCAGGCTGACCGAACTGCCTAGCTACCTAGATAGCCAGCTGAATAGCCAGCTGACTTAACTAGCTAGCTACCTACATAGCCTGCTGGCTTGTGAGCTGACTTACCTACCTAACTCCCTGGCTAACGAGCTGGCTAGTGAACTGACTTATACAGGTTACTTAACTAGCTTGCTCACTGTCTAGCCAGCTGAATTAACTAGCTAGTTACCCAGCTAGCCAGCTGTCTAGCCAGCTGACTAAACTTGCTGACTTAACTAGCTAGCAAGCTGACTTAACTGGATGAGTTAACTAGCTACCTACTTAACTATCCAGCTGGATTAATTGGCTGAAATACCTAGCTAGCCAGATGTCTAGCCATCTGACTTAACAATTTTTTTAACTACCTTACCAGCTGAATAGCCATCTGACTTAATGAGTTGACTTATCTAGCTAGCCAGCTGGTTGCCAGCTGACTTAACTAGCTGACTTAACCAGCTAGTCAACTGGCTAGAGAGATGACTAAACAAGCTGGTTACCTATCTAGTCAGCTGGCTAGCCAGCTGACTTACTTAGCTGACATAAACTAGCAAGCTGGTTAGCCAATTTTCTTAACTATCTTGCTAACTACCTAGCTAGCAGACTAGCCAGATGAATTAACTAGGTACATTGAACAGCTAGCCTGCTGGCTAGCATGCTGACTAATCTAGCTAGCTACCTACCTAGCCAGTTGGCTAGACAGCTGACTAAACTAGCTTTCTTAACCAGCTAGCAAGTTGGCTATCACCTGACTTAAGTTACTGACATCACTAGCTAGCCAAGTAGCTATCTAACTGACTTAACTATCTAGTTAACTAACTTGCAAGTTGGCTAGCCAGTTCTTTTATCTAGCTGAATTAACCAACTAACCAGCTAGCTGGCCAACTCACATAACTAGCTTGCTGCCGAGCTATCCAGCTGGATAGCCAGCTGACTTAACTAGCTGACTTAACCAGCTAGCTACCTAGATAGCTAGCTGAATTAGTTAGCTAACTAGCTAGCTACCTAGATAGGCAGCTGACGTATTGTTAGCTAACTAGTTAGATACCTAGCTAACAAGCTGACTTAAAGAGTTAGCTGCCTAGCTAGCTAGCTGACTTAACCAGCTAGCTAACTAGTTAGTTTACTCATTATATAACATGCTAGATAGGAGACTGAATCATCTAACTTAACTCGATAGCTAATGAGCTAGCTAGCTGACACAACCAGTTGTCTTAAATCATTAGCTAACTAGCTAACTAGCTGACACATCCAGCTGACTTAACTCGTTAGCTATCTAGCTAGTTGTCTACTCAAGCATCTGAGTCAAATGGGGGGGCCTGCTTTATTTCGTGCTCAGGTACCGGGCTTCTTGCTTAATGTCTACCTTTAAGTCTCTGAGTACAGAAAGCCCTTATCAGGACAATATCAAAGACGGTTGGTGGCTGGAGATGTTAATGCCTGGAGGAAATGACCCTAGTCATGTGACTAGAGCTGCACCACCTCTCAACGTACCTGCTTGCCCCTTCAATGAAATGGAAAAGGACTGGTCAATCGTCCAGTGAGATACTGGATTCCCGAAATGGAGAGACTGTGCTTATAACTCTAAATTGGACTATCCTGAACCTGGTAAAAGACTATATATTAGTGATTGGGGTTTTTAATGGCTCTACACTTGCCACAAATAGGTGACATTCCAATGGATGGGTGCCTCCAGTACTGTCCATCAAGTACAGCAACTGGCAGATTATTCAGCGTCATCTATGGAGAGCTCTTGCAGCACTTCAACCAGTCTGCCTGTCTAGATCTGTTGGACAAACTCAGTCATATTTTATTAGAGTATACTTATAATCTTGTTATATATTTCTTATTTGGAATGAATATCAAACTGTTAAAATTGTTTATCGTGCTAATGTTTATCAGATATCTTGTATTGAATGCATTTTACTAGTTGTTTAACCAACACCTTTTATGAAGGATTTGTCATTCTTAAGCAACTCCCCTATTTGATAGTCCCCATACCTTTGTCATCCCGTTGATATGCTGAATATGGTTTACAGATGTTGTATGAGGTTAATGCTGTGTTAGAAAGACAGAAATTTTTTTTTGGCTACTTTAATTTTAGGAATTACAGCATTAATAAGCTATTGCTACTTCAGTAACAGTTTCAGCTGTAGCTCCAAGGAAGTTCATACAGCTACCTTTGGTGATCAGTTATCTAAGAATGTTTCTATTGCATTAGCTACTCAGGAGATTATAGATTGAAAGTTAGAGTATAAAGTTAATGCTTTAGAGGAGACAGTTTTAGCAGCAGGACAAGAGCTTGTAACTTTAAAGATAAAATTGGCTCTCCGATGTCATTCTGAGTTAAAGTGGATTTACCTCACTCCTTTGGAGGTGAATAAGTCGGTCCATAATTGGGACAAGATAAAGAATCATATACTTGGAATTTGGAAGCATTCGGACTTGAGTATAGATCTTACTAAATTACATCAAGACATGCAGGACATGACTGTTGCTCAAAACCAGTTCCAGTCCTATAAAATGGCTAGCTCCATATTTAAAAACTTCTCATTGTTTGTTAATCAAAAGTCATTGATGTCTATACTCATTAATGTGGGAATTTGTGGGACAGTGATTCTTGTGTTGCTATGCCTACTTCGAGTTATTTTCAGAGTACTGAAGAAGAACATTTCTCAGCTCAACACCGAGTTTCATGGTTTTGTGCTAAAAAATAAAAAAGGGGGAGATGTTGGGAGCTAGCCATCGAAGCCCACTGAGCCTTAGGGATCAGGGAGGGCCGTGGATCCCAAGACTGCAAGGATGTGTTCGGGAGCCATTGACCCCATTTTCCTCCTCATTTTACCACACAGCACAAGCAACCTACAGGAACTCTGCTGGACTAAGCTGAATGCCCTGTGACTGTGACAGGCATGGCTCACTCTAGAAACCCATTGTTCCTGTTTTCCATAAACTGTGGTTTTGTCTTAGGTATTAGGTATAATTCAAATTCAGGTCACATTTTGGAGCCTTTCATATGGTACAAGCCTCTTTATAAGATTTTAAAGTATATTTGTAGAAGTAGTATATGCTTATGGAGAGCTGTTTTCAGCTTTTCAATGGTATAGATGACTATCTAGAGTTATCAGAAATGGCCCAGCACAAAGTTAGGGCTGGGCCACATTCCTGAGGGCCCAGCGCATAAATTGGACTGGGCTGCATTCTTTTAGGCCGGATTTAGCTACAGTTAGTGTAGGGTTTTTCTACCTATTATAGAAATAGAATTTATTTTATTCATAGAAAATATTGTAGAATATGTGATGCTAACATCAGGGAATCATGTTAGTTCAAGCATGTTCAATCATGATATTTTGAGGTTTAATAAGAATACAGTTAACTTTAGAAATTTCATTGTCTCCATTTTCTACTATTGTGGTTTTGGCCTTAGTACATTTACAGTTTATATTTTGGTTTTAATTTTAGAAGCATTGTTGCTGATGATCAGCTTTATATTTTAGGATCAGGAATTAGAAACTTTCAGAGAAATTAGGATAGATATATAGGACTTTAGAATAGCCATTTTGTTAAGTGATTGTAGTCTATTGTTCCAAAAAGTGGCCCACCGTGAGTCTTGGACTGGGCCACATCCTATGGAGTCCAGCGTGATCTTTGGACCAGGCCACATTCTTTAGGAATTGGTTTAAGCTATAATTAAGAGCTTCCGTAGCATTGTGTAAGTGGTATTAGCATAGAATAGAAAGGTAATAAAGTTTAAGTTAGTCATCATGGTTATTGAGTCAGCTTTCAAAGTTATTGAATATCAGAACATTATTAGGCTAGTAGGGATTGTTGCACTGCTTTTGAAGAGCATTAATTAGCAAAGGGAACAATAAGTCAATCTTGGGGTTTGTCTTTCCTCATACCTGAGAAAACATCTGGTGGTTTGGGTATGCCCCTCTTGCACCTGGCTTCGTGTTCACATGAAAGACTTGTGAGACTGTCTAAAATTTTGGGATAAATACCTTCTGTAACTTTCAATAAACGTCTTCTGCTCATTTCACTTAACAGTTGTCCACTTTCTTTCTTTCTCTTTCTTCTCTTATCTATCCTTCCATCTTTCTTTCTTTTAATATCTGTCCCTACAGATTCGCCGACCCCACCACATCTTCCAAAGGACTTGCCAAAACTTGCAGGGGCTCTCACTCTGCCGCAAATGAGTTAACTAGCTGTCTTAACTAGGTGATTAACGGGTTAGCTAGGTGATTTAAATTTTTGGCTGAGTAGGCGGACTGCTTAGCTGGTTTAACACATTGACTGACTACTCGGTCGACCATTTAGCTACCTTAACAAGTCGGCCGACTACTCTGCCGACTAGTTAGCTCAGCTAACAAGCTGACTAGAGAGCTCGGCCACTTGTTAGCAAGGTTAAATTGTTGCTTGCTTGTTTGCTGACCAAACAACTAGTTAGTTGACCTAAATTGTCGGCTGACTAGTTGTCTGAACTAACTTGTCAGCTTACAAGTTGGTCCACTAGTTGGCCGATTGGTCAGCTGACATATCTAGTTGGCCAGCTAGTTGGCAGACCGGGTAGCTACTTAATGAGCCAGCAAGTGAATGAGTCGACAGGTGAGTTGACTTATCTAGTTGGTGTGCGAGTGAGCTGACTGGACAGCAGACTAAACTAGTTGGCCGGTTAGTGAGAAAAGTGATCAGCTGAATTTAGTCAACAGGTGAGTGAGCTGACTGGTCAGAAAAATTAATAAGTTGGCCGGTGAGAGAGCTGACCAGTGAGCCGACTTAACTAATTGGCTGGCAAGTGAGCTGATGGGTGAGCAGCCTTAACTACTTGGTCGGCGAGTGAGCCCACTATTGCTCTGACTTAACCTGTCGTCTGGCCAGCAAGGTGACTATTTAGCTGTCCTGTTGGTTTTTGAGTGAGCCACCAAGTTAGTTTACCTGTTGGCTGGTGAGCGAGCCGACTAGTTTGTTGACTGGTTGGCAGGCGAGTGAGCTGACTAGTTAGCTGACCTGATGGAAAATGAGTGAGCCCACTTGTTAGCTGACCAGATAACTGAGTTGCTAGCCGAATAGTTAGCTAATTAACTAGTTGATTTGCTAGCTGACTTGACAAGCTAGCTGACAAGAGAGCTGGGTATCTAGCTGACATAACTAGTTAGCAATCAAGCAAACTAACTCTCTAGTTTGATGACTTAACTAGCCAGCTATCTGGCTACTGACTAACTGACAACTATCTAGCTAATTAGCTGGCTTTCTAGCTAGCTGACTTAACTAGCTTGCTGACTAGCAAACTGACTTAACTGGCTAACTGGATAGTTAGCTGATTTGAAAATGAACTTGACTAGCTAGCTGGCTAGCTAGCTGACATACTTAACTGACTAGAGTGTTGGCTGTCTAGGTGCAGACATATCTAACTGACTAGCGTGTTGGCTGTCTAACCAGCTGACTTAACTAGTTAGCTACCTGGTTGGCTATATGGCTAGTCAGCTGGCTAAACTAGCTACCTAACTGACTGACTAGCTAGCTAGGTAATCAGCTAGCTAGCTAGCAGGCTGGCCAGCTGGCTAGCAAGCCGGGATAAAAAGCCAGCCGTCTGTATGGAGGGTGGGAAAGTCAGCCGACTTAACTAGTCAGCCACCATGCTGCTCAGTCGTCTAGTCACCCAGGTTAACTAGCTAGCCACCTAACTGACCAGCATTCTAACAATCCGGTTTAACTTGACAGTCACCTTTCTAGGCAACTGGATAACCAGCTGACTTAAGTAACTGACTTAACTAGATAGCCATCCTGCTAGCCAGCTGCCTTAAATAGCTAGCCACATAGATAGCCAGCTGACTAGCCAGCTCACTTAACTGCCTCACTTAATCAGCAAGCCATTCAGCTAACCAGTTGACTAAATTTCTAGCTACCCACCTTGCCATGTGACTAGCCAGCTGACTTAAATAGCTGACTTAACCAGCTAGCAAACTGGCTAGCAAGCTGACTTAATTAGCCTTCTACCTGGTTGACTAGATCATTAGCCAGCTCATTTAACTAGCTAGCTACCCAACTGGCTAGCTGGTTATGAAGCCATATAACTGGCTAGTGAGTTAACCAGCTGGCTAGCCAGTTGCCTTAAATAGCCAGCCATCTGGCTGGACAGTGGGATAGAAATCCAGCTTAACTAGCCAGCCAACCTGATGGTTAGCTGGTTAGCCATCAGGCTTCATTAGCTGGCCATCTACCCAATCAGCCAGCTTACCAGCCATCTTAACTTGCCAGCAACCTAGCTAGCCAGCTGGCTAGCCAACTGACTTAACTAGCTGACTGAACTAGACAGCCATTTGGCTAGCCAGCTGGCTTAACTAGCTAGCCATCTAGCTAGACAGCTGGATAGGCAGCTCACTTAACTCACTGACTTTGCTAGCTAGCCAGCCGGCTATCCAGCTGACTTAACTAGCTGTACTACCTATCTAGCAAGTTGGCTATACAATTGGATTACCTAGCAGACTTACGCTAGCAAGCTGGCTTGGCAGCTCACTTAACTAGCTAGATACCTACCTAGTCAGTAGTCTAGCAAGCTGACTTAACTAGCTGACTTGAACAGCTAGCCCGCTGGCTTCCAAGCTGAATTATCTTGATAGCGAACTACTTAAACAGCTGGCTAGACAGCTGACTAAACTAGCTGACTTAACCAACTAGCCAGCTGGCTAGCCAGCTGAATTAACTCAAATACATCACTTGCTAGCCAGGTAGCTATCTAGATTTCTTAACTAGCTAGCTACCTACCTTGCCAGTTGACTGGCCAGCTCTCTTAACTAGCTGAATTAGCCAGCTAGCCATCTGGCTAGCTAACAAACTTTTCTACCTCGCTACCTAGCTAGCCAGTTGTCTAGTCAGCTGACTTAATTAGGTGAATTAACTAGCTAGCTACTAACTAGACAGTTGACTTAAATAGTTAGCTAACTAGCTCACTACCTCACTAGCCAGCTGATTTAAACAGTTAGCTAACTATCTAGCTATCTAGCTAACAATCTCACTCAAATAGTTAGCAGTTTAGCTAGGTAGCTGACTTAACATAGTTAGCTTACATGTTATCTAACGTGCCAGCTAACTGACTTAGTCATCTGACTTAAATCGTTAGCTAATGAGCTTTCTAGGTGGCTCAGGCAGTTGACTTAACTCGTTAGCTAACTAACTAGCTAGCTGACTCATCCAGCTGCCTTAACACGTTAGCTAACTAGCTAGGTAGCCTACTCAACAAGCTAATTCAACCTGTTTGCTAACTAGCTTGCTAGCTGACTCAATCAGCTTACTTAACCAGGTAGTTAACTAGCTAATTACCTGACTCAACCTTGTGACTTAATCCATTAGCTAACTAGCTAACTAGATGTCTTAACCAGCTGACTTAATTAGAAAGCTGACTTAACTAGCTTAATTAGGTAGGTGACTTAACTACATAGGCAGCTGACTTAACTGGAAGGCTTAACTAGTTAGCTAGTTGACTTAACTACATGAATTAAATAGTTTGCTAACAATTTAACTGGCTGAATAACTAGCTGACTTAACGAATTAGCTAGCTAGTTAGTTAACAGACTTAAGTACCTGAAATAAATAGCTAGCTAGTGAGCTAGCTGACTTAGCTAACTGGCTTAGCTAGCTATCTTGTTAGCTAGCTGACTTAGCTAGTTGACTTAACTAATTGGCTAACGAGACAGTTGGATGACTTAACGAGCTGGTTAATTAGTTAGCTACCTCTTGCAACTAGTTAGTAAATGAGTTAACTAGCTGACTTAACTAGTTGTTTAACGAGTTAGCTAGGTGACTTTACATGTTGACTGATGAATTGGCCCACAAGTCAGCTCTGTTAACTAATTGGATGGCTGGTGTGCTGAACTAATTAGTCAGCCGATTAGTAGGCCAACTAGTTAGCAGGACTAACTTGTCAGCGACTAGTTAGTTGTGCTAACTTGTCAGCTGAGAAATGAGTCGACTAGTCGGCCGTTTTGTTAGCTGACCTTACTAGTTGGCCGGCTAGGGGGTTGACCGGTTAACTGACTTAACTAGTCGGCCGATGAGGGAGCCTAGAGGTGAGCTGACTTTACTAATTGTCTGGCGAGTGAGCCGACTGATCAGCTGACTTATCTAGTTGGTCAGCGAGTGAGCTGACTGATCAGCTGACTTAACAAGTTGGCTGGCGAGTGAGTTAACTGGTCTGCTGACTTTAGTTAGCTGGCGAGTGAGCCAACTGGTCAGAGGACTTAACTAGCAGGCCAGTCAGTGAGCCAACCTGTGAGCAAACTTACCTAGTCAGCTGGCGAGTAATGGGACGGGTGAGCATCCTTAACTAGTCAGGTGGCAAACGAGGCAACTGGTGAGCTGACTTAACAAGTCAGCTGGTGAGCCAGCCGACTAGCTAGCTAACCTGTTGTCCTGTGAGCGAACCAAAATGTTAGTTGACCTGTTGGCTGGCGAGCAAGCCAACTAGTTTGCTGACCAGTTGGCAGGTGAGGGAGCCAACTAGTAAGCTAACCTGATGGAAAGTGACCAAGCCCACTAGTTAGATGAGCAGCTAGTTGACTTGATAGCCTACTAGTAAGTGAAATAACTAGCTGATTTGCTAGCTGA
>NW_007253580.1:5002-5780 GCF_000164805.1 Carlito syrichta | reverse complement strand
CTAGCTAGGCAGCCGGCTAACTAACTGACTTAACTAGATGACTTAAGTAGATAGCAATCCGGCTAGTCAGCTGGCTTAACTAGCTAGCCACCTAGCTAGCCATCCATCTAGCCAGCTCCCTTAACTCGTTGATTTAACTGGGTGGCCATCCAGATAGCCAGCTTACTTAATTAGCTAGATACCTACCTAGCCATGTGGCTAGCCACCTGACTTAACCAGCTGACTTAACGAGGTAGCAAACTGGCTAGTCAGTTGACTAAACTAGCAGAGACTTAGCTAGCCAGTTGACTAGACACTAGAATAAATTAGCTGACTTAACCAGCTAGCCTGCTGGTTATCAACTAGTTGAAATAAGTAGTTAGCCAGCTGTCTAGCCAGTAGACATAACTAGCTCACAACACTAGCTAGACTGGTGGCTAGTCAGCTAACTTAACTAGCTAGCTACCTAGCTAGCCAGCTGGGAAACCAGCTGAATTAACTAGCTGACTTAAATAGCTAGCCAGCTGGCTAGCCAACTGACTTAACTAGTTCACTACCTAGCTAGTCAGTGGGCAAGCCAGCTAACTTAACTAGCTGACTTAAATAGCTAGCAAGCTGGCTGGACAACAGACATAACTTGCTAGCTCCCTAGCTAGCCAGTTGTCTAGCCAGCGGACTTAACTAGGTTTCTTAACTTGCTAGCCAGCTGACTATTTTAGCTGGCTGGCTGACTTAATGTTCTATCTGATTAGCTAGCTGACAACCTAGCTGACTTAACGAGCTAGCTGACTAGCTAGCC
>NW_007253580.1:2424-4155 GCF_000164805.1 Carlito syrichta | reverse complement strand
ACTTTACTAGCTGACATAACTAGCTAGGTTCCTAGCTAGCTATCTAACAAGCAAGCTGACTTAACTAGCTGACTTAACTGGTTGGCTACCTAGATTGCCAGTTTACTAGCTGAAATAACTAGCCAGACATATGTCTAGCCATCTGAATTAACTAGCTTTTTAACTAGCTATCAAGCTGGTTAGTCAACTGTATTAATGAGGTGACAACTAGCTAGTCAGCTGGTTAGACAGCTCACTTAGCTAGTTGATTAATGAGCTAGGCAGCTGGCCAGCCAGGTGACTAAACTAGCTGATATTACAAGTAATCCAGCTGGCTAGCAGCTGACTTCACTTACTCTATACCTCTCTAGCCATCTAGATAGCCAACTTTCTTAACTAGTTAACTTATCTAGCCAGCCATCTGTCAACTGATGTAACTAGGTCACTATGTAGCTAGCCAGCTGGCAAGCCATCTAACATAACTAGCTACCTAGCTGGCCTGATTTCTAGTCAGTTGAATTAATGAGCTTACTACATATTTAGCCAGCTGGCTATTCACCTGAATTATCTAGGTGACTTATCTTGCTACCATGCTGTCTAGCGAGCTGACATAACTGGTAAGCATCCTACCTAGCCAGCTGGCTAGACAGCTGACTTAACTTGGTCACTTAACTATCTAGACTGATGGCTAGACAGCTGACATAACTAGCTAGCTACCTAGTTAGCATGCTGGCTTGCCGGCTGATTTAACTAGCTGAATTAACTAGCTAGCCAGCTGGCTAGCCAGCTGAATTATTTGCCTAGCTACCTAGCTAGCCAGCAGGCTTGCCACTTGACTTAACTAGCTGACTTAATGAAGTAACCAGCTGGTTACCCTGCAGAATTAACTAGTTAGCTACATAGCTAGACAGATGAAATGCCAGTTGAATTATCTAGCTTAAATAACAAGTCACCTGATGGCTAGTCAGCTGAATTACTAGCTAGCTACCCAAGCTAGGCAGGTGGCTAACCAGCTGACTTAACTAGCTGACTTAACTAGTTAGCTACATAGCAAACCAGCTGACTTTACTAACTGAAATATCTAGCTAGCTTTCTAGCTAGCTATCTAGCAAACAAGCCAACTTAACTAGCTGACTTAACCGGCTGGCTACCTAGTTAGCTAGTTGACAGTGCTAGCTGAAATACTAGCCAGACAGATGTCTTGCCATCGGAATTAACTAGCTTTAAAACTAGCTATCGATGTGGCTAGCCAACTGACTTAAGGACGTGACTTATGTAGCTAGCCAGCTGGGTAGCCAACTTTCTTAACTAGCTGAATTAATTAGCTAGCCAGCTAGTTAGCCTACTGAATTAACTAGGTCACTACCTAGCTAGCAAGCTGGGAGTCAGCTGACTTAACTAACTGTTTTAACTAGCTAGCCTGCTTTCTAGCCAGTTGAACGTACTAGCTTGCTGCATAGCTAGCCAGTTGGCGATACAGCTGAATTAACTAGGTGACTTATCTTGCTAGCAAGCTGTCTAGCTAGCTGACATTACTGGCTAGCAACCAAACTAGCTAGCTGTCTAGTCAGCTGACTTAACTTTGTCACTTAAATATATGGCCAGCTGGCTAGACAGCTGGCATAACTAGCTAGCTACCTAACTATCATGCTGGCTTGACAGCTGACTTAACTAGCTGAATTAACTATCTAACCAGCTGGCTAGCCAACTGAATTATTTGCCTAGCTGCCTAGCTAGCCAGCAGGCTAGCAA
>NW_007253580.1:449-1234 GCF_000164805.1 Carlito syrichta | reverse complement strand
GCCAGTTGGTTTGCCAGTTCTATTAACTAGCTGAATTAACCAGCTAACCAGCTAGCTAGTCAACTGACTTAACTAACTCACTACCTAGCTAGCCAGCAGCTGTAAATTGTTAACTAACTAGCTAGCTACCTAGCTAACAAGCTGACTTAAATAGTTAGCAGACTAACAAGCTAGCTGATTTAACCAGCTGGCTGACTAGTTAGCCTACTTGTTTTCTAACATGCTAGCTAGGTGACTTAATCATCTGACTTAACTCGTTAGCTAGCAAGCTAGCTAGTTGACACAGCCAACTGACTTAACTCGTTTTCTAACTAGCTAGCTAACTGACACATCTAGCTGATTTATTTCATTAGTTAACTAGCTAGTTAGCCTACTCATCTAGCCGAATCATCCCATTTGCTGACTACCTAGCTATCTGACTCAATCAGCTGATTTAACCCGTTAGTTTACTAGCTGACTACTTGACTCAAGCTGCTAATGTAAACCATTAGCTCACTAGCTAGTTAGCTGTATTAACCAGCTGACTAATTTAGAAAGCTGACTTAACTGGATGACTTAGCTAGCTGACTTAAATATTTACCTTGCTGACTTAACTGGCTGACTTAACACGTTAGCTAGCTGACTTAACTACCTGAATTAAATAGTTAGCTAACTATTTAACTAGCTGAATTACTAGGTGATTTAATAATTAACTAGTTAGGTAGCAGACTTAAGTAGCTAACTTAAATAGTTAGCTAACTGTTCAGCCATCTGACTTAGCTAGCTAGCTATTTAACTAGCCCACT
>NW_007253580.1:0-429 GCF_000164805.1 Carlito syrichta | reverse complement strand
GGCTAGCCAGCTAACTAATCTAGCTAGCTACCTACCTAGCCAATAGGCTAGCCAGCTGATTTAACTAGGTGAATTGAACAACTAGCCTTCTGGAGAGCAAGCTGACTTTTCTTGCTCGCTACCTACCTACCCAGCTGGCTAGACAGATGAGTAAACTAGATGATTTCACCAGCTAGCCAGTTGACTACCCAGCTGACATAATTCACAGGCATCACTAGCTAACCTGGTAACTATCTAGCTTACTTAACTATCAATTACCTACCTTGCCAGTTGGTTTGTCAGTTCTATTAACTAGCTGAATTAACCAGCTAACCAGCTAGCTAGTCAACTGACTTAACTAACTCACTACCTAGCTAACAAGCTGACTTAAATAGTTAGCAGACTAACAAGCTAGCTGATTTAACCAGCTGGCTGACTAGTTAGCCTACT
>NW_007253579.1:564055-572827 GCF_000164805.1 Carlito syrichta | reverse complement strand
CCCGGCTGTCGCGACCGGGAGGGTTGGTGGCGGCCGGGTCGCTGAAGAGGGAGACGCCCAGGGTCCTCTTGGTTTCTGCGCCTTTTAACGTTTGGGTGCTGTTTTGTGGGGCTTAAGGCCGAACTGAACTTGAACCTGAGATGAGCACATCTCCTCGTAGACTTTGGCACGTTAAGGGAATTGGGGGTGTGTGTGTTTCAAGTCGGCAATGTTATGAAACCACGGCAGGTTTTTTCTTTAATCCGAGTCCTCTCTGATTCAAGGTCTTTTGTGACTCTCTCGATACAATTTTTGGGTTGGTTAATTGACACCGAAACAGTTTTGTTTTTAACCTGGCCAGCGTTTATTTTAGTGGTCATTCTGTTTAAGCCCTTTTTCGGTTTAAGGATTGACAGAGGAGCAAAATTTTTACCTTAACTCACATAACTTTTTCAGTCGACCAGTTTTCAAGAATTAACCTTTTAGAGAGTGAATAATACCTAAATTAACTGAGGTAACACTTAACCGTTTTTGTTGAATCACTGGTTTCTCTCAGAGAAAACAGAATGTGGCCTGTAAGAATTGAAAAAATTGAATTTTGAAATGATGTTCTGCTTTTCTATGATGTACATAATTTTGAGCCAACTACCTTTGCGTCTTAGGGTCTTCATTTTTTTTTTTTTAACTGGAAACTTGAAACAAAATTATCTATTATATTTTTAAAGTCATTCAGAACTTTAGGGAAATATACACCATGACCCATATTTAATTGTAATCTGCTTTTGGACAAAAGATAGATCTTACTTTGGAGTGTGAGTGGTCACACAGCTTTTAAATGGAATTTTAGATCACTGCCGGAGAACGTTGAACGCTGACTCGTATAATAAGGAAAGTAAGGTCCTCAGGGGGGAGTGATGCGTCCTTGGCCCCCTAGTTACGCTCTTAAACTATGTGGAGGGGGAAAGAGTCGTATATATTCATGATTATGTTTGTTTTAAAAAGTTAAAAAAAGATGATACTATAGATAGAAGAGGGTTTTTTTATTTCTTTATTTTAAGCTTATTAGAAGCCAGTTTAATTTTAAGAATCCCATATTATTTTTAGTAATTACGTGGTTCCTACTTCTTTGGCTATATCTTAGCACCAAATTATTAAAGTATAAACTTATTAACAGCAATGAATACTTCTTTAAAAAAAAACAAAAAACTTAAACTACGATTATACCCTTTCAGTGGCTCTTCCATTTTTGATGGCTTAACTTTTCTTGCCCCAGGTTTTAGATTGGAATATAATTAACTTTTGAAAGTGAATGAACTTAATGGAGACTTGAATGGAAACTTTTAGATCTCTACTAAAATAATCAGAGCATATAGTTATTGGTAGTCTATCTCAGTGGATCCACCTATGGGTAACATCAGATAATTGCTTCATAGTTCATGGATAATTAAATAAAATAAAAACAAAAAACACTTTAAAACAAACTGTACCAAAATTTGAATGACATACCTTAAAAGTTAAATGAATAATGTAAAATAATTACATATTTTCTATACTGTCTCTATCCCAAAAGGAATTTTAAATTTGTGCAACAGAGTAGCACAAAATGTTGTTATCCACTTTTGGAGTGGTATAATTTGTTTTGGAAACTTAAAGTCTAAGTATTTCACTCATATGACTAGGATATTTTAATTAATAAAGACCATATTTTTAGTTGTTGTCACTAGTATAAAATGGTTACTATAAGATCTCAGTGTAGGTTATGGCCTTAAGGGTCTTCAAAGTTAATTTCATTGTAAAAGTATATTTTTTCTATATATTTCTCATGTATACGGTTGTTTCTGAAAGAAAAAAAGTGCATAGTTATATTTTAGTAATTGTCATGAAATATTATACATAGTAGACAAGAAGGTGAAAACTTGCCCAGCATCAAATACGATTTTTCATATTTGATCTCGAGATCTCAAGCCTATTACTTTTATAAGCTTGTTGAGGTATATTATTTTGCCTTTTTGTATTTCATTCATACAGATTCTCAGCACAGGCCTAAAATTTGAATTTGAATTGTAAACCCAAGCGCCTATAACTTAAATAGATGTATTTTCCCCAGCCTCTTCTGAAACAATCTCCCTGGAGCAACCATCAGAGCAGTGGCTGGGGTACTGGAAGTATGTCCTGGGGAGCAATGCATGGCAGAGATCATCGCAGAACTGGAAACATGGGAATTCCAGGAACTATGAATCAGATATCTCCATTGAAGAAACCGTTTTCTGGTAATGTCATAGCACCACCGAAATTTACTCGCTCTACTCCATCACTGACTCCAAAATCTTGGATTGAAGATAATGTGTTCAGAACAGACAACAATAGTAATACACTCTTACCCTTACAGGTAAGAATGGTATGTAAATAGCCTTATTTCTAATGTTAATCTTTCAAAATAGGATGTTTTTGAATGGAAGTTTTTTTGAATAGGGTGGTGGTGGTGGTAGTAGTAGCAGTAGTATGGTAAAACTAACAGATTTTTTAAAAACAGTGTTCTCATTTTTAAGCATATAACTTAATAAAGGGTAAAATGTCTGTACAGGGAAAAACAGAATGTAAAACATTCTCTGAACACGAAATGAAAATTAAACTTAGTAAAATGTAGAAAAACCTGTTGTATATTTTTAATACCTGTGAAAGCTTTTAATTGACAGCTTTTAAGAGTGCTTTAATTTATTAATCTTTAATAGGCCACCAAAATTTATTTCTTCTATAATAGAGCTAAGCTAAAATGTTGAATAGTTGTAATTATTCAAAGATTTGACTATGATTGGCCATATATATATTAGAATATACTTAGTACAGCTGTGATTATGGCAAAATAGTATTAGGGCTTTTTGCATCTAATTTAAATTTGTCTTCACTGATGCAGTGATTTTTTTTTTCCCCTAAATGTGGCCCCGTAGTTTTGATGACTAGACTTTTTTTTCAAGCCTTTGAATATTTTGTTGAATATTTTGTTGAAGTTCCCTTATGACTGTTTCAAGTGAGATTCTTTTTCCCCCCTAAAACCTTTAAAGGATGGAATGAAGATTTAAGATAGAAAGAACTTTGATTGTTTTTTGTTTTCTTTCTTTCTTTTTTGGGTGGGTATGGGGAAGAAAACTGCTCATTTCTGATGAAAACTTCTATGCTATTGAAGGTGAGATCTAGTTTGCAGTTGCCAGCTTGGGGCTCAGATTCACTCCAAGATAGTTGGTGCACTGCAGCCGGAACATCCAGAATAGACCAGGTAGGCTGCACAGTGTATGTTTTTCAGGATTTTGACTAGGAGTTTAGTCTTTATATTATGAGTAGGATTTATTGTTTCAGTTATATCTATTTAAGCATATGTTAAAGGGCATTGAAACAATTTATATTTTAAGGATCACTTGATTTAAACTATTTAAAAATTTTCATTTTCAAATTTTAAAGTAATTTATAATTATTTTATGTTTCTAAAACATAACTTTTTTTTGGAAACAGGAATTAATGATATACACAAGAGCACCTGACTTTAAACATCAGTCAAACTAAACAGATTTTATCTTCTTTCAGAATTATATGCAATTAGATACAAAATCATAACTTAACATCCTGCTTTATTTATCAATGTTTTACAGAACTTTACGTTTTCATCATGAAGTCTGCTACATTTGTTTTGAGATATATTTATTAAAAAGTCCTTAGTTCAGTTTTTTTCACTTTTATAAAAAAAAAACTTTATAGCACAGTATTTCTTTATTCTAAATTGTGTTACTCCTTATACCCCTGTCTGCTTCCAAATTATCAGTTTCTTTGGAGAAACCCATAGTTTAAAAACTGGGAGTTAGTCTTAATCAAATTACTTTCAAGTCCTTTGTGGTTACAAAGCATTATCTTTCTTCCTACAGACTGAATTTGAATGTAAATACTGGGTACCAGATGATGAGAGGATTATTACAGGATATAGAAAACTCGGTCGTTAGATATGAGAATTCTTTCTTACAGAACTCAAGTTTGAATAAGCATAAATAGACTTGGTATTGTGTGAATTATATGAGTGGAGCTATGTTATCCTAAGACTCTTCTTTGGTTAATTTATCAATATATGAGATGTTTTTATAAGTAAGGACTGAATAAGCAGATTAATAATACATTTGTAAATGATATTCTACTCTAGAGGGTTAGTACTAACTTTGATAATCAACTTAGCAGTTGTTTTAGACAAGTCCTGCTTGTTTTCCAAACTAGTCACGCCAGGGTTTTCACTTAGAAATAGTAGTTATTAAATTTACTGTCTTGATAAATTAAGTTAGCTATCTATGTTCACTCTCTACTCTGGCCCAGTTAAGCCACGTTAGTGACATTTTTATGGTAGCACTTTTATATTGCTCAAATTCAATGCATACATGTCTAGGACTTGGTTATGCTAGAAGAGGAAAATTGTTATAGTTTTGAAGGTGGCGAGGGAAATATTTTCATAGTGGAAGGGGCATAATTATTCTAAATATTTGTGCTGAAGCTGCAATACAATACATATATAAAAGAGATACATATCCATGGACAAGAAAGAAGACAAATGAACTGGCATAAAAGGTCAATGGGAGCAGAGGCAGATATTGAGAAATTCAGTTATTGAGATGGTTTCTGTCAGTGGAATGCTTAGAGAGTCATCAGAGGTGATAGGGAAAGGGACACTTTCAACCTGGGGCTGCCACCAGACAAGGACTCCAGCCCTCCCACTTAGACTTCAGTCACTCAGCTTTTGGGGTTTTAGGGAAATTCATTTTAGAAAAAAGGATTTTGGTGCTTGAATATAAATGTATTTAGTAAGCTGCTGATTTACTGGCATTCCCAGCGAACCCTTGAGCAGGAAGTGTGACATGATGATGTGAAAGACAGTGGTGAGAAAAAGTGGAAAGTGAAAGGAACTGGCAGGAAAGGAGGTTTGAAACTTGGATCTTTCCCCTATTTCTGTTACAATCTATATGGCTTTAAATTACACAGTTATGGACTTTCATCCCTTTGGGTTATAGTTTCATGTCCTGTATGACGAGGACCTTGAAGTAGGTCATGTAAGGCCTTTTCAGCCAGCTCTTCTTGTACTTTGATCTGTTTTGGCCATTTCTTTTCCTCCCTTCCTGCGCCTCCACCCCCTTGCCTTCATTTTTAGTCTACAAGCCTCTTGGTTTCTTTCAGGGAGGGGTCTAAGGCAGTGGAGGGTAGTATATGACCTTCTAACTAGACTTAAAAGCAATATCATCTCCTTTAAGTGTACCCTAAGGGTACTTATGCATAATTTGTTCTGTGTTTCCATCTTTCCATAAAAGGTTGAGGTATTTGAAGTTGAGGCTCTTAAAAACATAGCAGCAGTTACAAACTGGAATTGATCTCTTTAAACATTTGATGGATTATCCTAATCGTTTAAATATCTCAAGAGATAATTTTTATTTCTGGCTTTTGTCATCACATACAGCATTGTAATACTAGTAAATTTTTGTTAACAAGTACATTATTTTAAAACACTTAACTTTTTATCTCCATTAGGCTCAAACTGATTAGGCTTAGAGTACACTAACTTCTAGAACTGAAGTCTTAATTCTTATACCTGGATACTTCAGGTTACCTATATCAAGAGCTGAACATGTAATTGAATTCAATAAATAGGAAAGATAGCGTTTCATAGGTCGATTTTATTTCTGTTGTATGTAAAAGTTTATGGGTTAGAATTTTTTATTTTAAATAAGTTTTAATGGAAAAGCTTCACATTTAAAACTCATTAAAAGCAAATCTAAATTGTTATGCACATTTCTGACTTTAACATGATTACTAGATATCTCTATGAATTTCTTTAAGGCCAATAGTTATTTTTAAATGCTACTAGCTAGTTGCCCTTGCAAGAAATCATACCCAAGTGTGAATTCTAAATTATCTTAAATCGGAATTTTCACCTGGGTCCAGGTTTAAATTTGAAGCTTCTCCAATTTAAACCACAGAGTAATATTTTTGTAACTAAGGTTATTATTACAAGTTTATGTATGACATATCAGTTCACTGTAAACAAAGTAATATCATGCAGTGGTAATTCAGTGTATGAAGCCTATAAATACCTATCAGTATGTTTCCTACCTGGGGGATTATCAGTATATTTAGCTCCAGATTTTTCCTCTTACAAAAGTTTATGCCTGCAGTGCTTAAGCCTAACTACCTTGAATTAATTGAATGTGTTTTCTACCAGTCTTTAATTTTCAGGCTGTTATGATAATATGACAAATAATGATTTTGGAGAGCTCTCTCAGAAAAATATGTTATTTGAGTCTTTATTCACCTTACACATACACACACAAAAGCAGTATGCAGTAGTAGACTAAGGCCAATTTTGTATCTAACAAAGCATTTTTTAAGTTGTGGTTTTTAAACCAGAGACATTGGTAATCATAATACTGTTTATGTACCCACTTAAAATGAAAGAAAATTGGCTTTTGTGTACATGCTTTGGTAATAATGCTTTCTTTTTGTTTTCTATCCTGTGTTCAGTTCTTTAATTGTATTTGACATGTTTTTTATTTGTCTTTCCATTTTCTTTAATTATTTTGGGCACTAGAATAGCTTTGACCACTTTTGGCCTTTTAAAATTTTTGAAAAATTGTTTTCTGAGAATGACAAACACTGTTGTAGCACTGTATTGAGGTTCAGAATAAATAAAGGAAAATCAAGAAATCTATGGCTATTCTGTATGAGTTAGTGTTTGAATTACCCTTGGTATATGAGAAAAAATACTATTTGCCTTTAGGAAGATCGGAGTTGATTTGAGAATTAGGAGCATGTATGTGGACCAATTAGAGAGTGATATGTGAGATTATGAGATTGCTACATTATATAGTAAAGCAGAACAGCTAATTCAGTGTGGTGCAATAACATTATATAATCAGGAATGTATAATCAATATTTACTTAAAATTGGTTTCAATATTAGCACTACTTTTGTTTTAAAGTAAAAATTAGAGAACTAAACACAAACATTCAAAGTACAGTAAAATCTCATCTTTCTACTTAGGCAGAAGAATACAAGTTCAAGCATCTGATATATCATAAAAAAGGAGGATCTAGAAGTTTTTCTATAAGCTCCTTTTTCTTTGGGAAAAATACTTCATTTTCAAGAGGGATAGGTTCTACTTGACAACTTCTTTTGAAATAAAACAGAATTTTTAAATATATCACAGCAAAAAAAACCCTTCAAAAAGTTCCCTCATAATTAAGTTTGAGTTCCTTTTTCATACTAATTCTAATAATGTACATTGACTGCCTTAGTTGTTTTTCAGTGTTTATAACCTTTCCTGTGTCGTCATCTTTTAAGATTGGGATTACTCAGTTTTTTTCCGTGCTTTTCAACCTTTCTGAGATTTTATTGAAGCTCCCATAAGTGTTTTTGGCAAATATCTGAGTTTAAGAAAAACTATTAAATACATATTAGAATATAAGAAATTATAACTTTTCCACCAATGTTTTCTAATAATTTTTTTCCCTGTTTGTCATTGTGTGATACTGGAAGCCCATTTAGTTGGTTATTTGCCAGATAGTTTTCATATTTTAAAATAGATTGGGCCTAAACTTTTTCCCATAGAAATTCTTATTTTTGTGAAATATCTTGGTGTTTTCAGATAACTGTGTAATAATAAATGTAAGTTACGCTGCTATGGCTTTTCATAGTTTTTAATGCTAATCAGAATTGGTATATTCATGATCACTTTAAAATTGCCTTAGGACTTTTATTTAGTTTTTTTATCGGTGGCAGTTTATATGAACACAGTTTTTCTTAGTATCCTTATTTCAGAAGGATGCTATAACCTGATTTGTTTCTGTTTTTTTAGAAGTCAAATTTTAATTTCCACAATTTGTTTAATGGAATTATCTGTATGTTTTGCACCTGAGCCTATAGGTTTCATTAAATTCAGAGAGCGATTTTCGGATGTCATGTGTTCTTTGCTTGCTCAAGGCTGTTTTATGTTTGCTGCTTAAAAAATCACATGAGGTGCAGCTGATGCTTAACAAAGTATAACGAATCTAATAGTTTTAAAATAGCTTTGCTGTTTTATTTCCTAAAGGAATTTATGATCGTATACTTGACAGAAAAAGGAAAATGAGGGACCCTATAAGTAAGCATCTCACTGATTTAATTGAATATAGACATTCAATATAGATTTATTAATACATGCAGTTTTTAAAAATAACAACTCAGAGTTCATTATATAGCAGTCATTGATATTTATTGAATAGCTTGCTTAAGGATTTTCCCTTTCATACCTTAAATACTGTTCATGATTCATTCGGTAATTTTACTGTACTCTAAAGCAAGATCACACTCCTTGCAGTGAAGATGGAGGGTATGTTCTCCAACACCCCTAGAAAAATGAAGTTACTTGGGAAATATTGTTTGGATGATTTAATAGTTACCATTAGTTAAAATCATAGGTTGACTGTCATAGGATAATTCTGTTCAGAATCATCAGTCTGAAGAGATAGCCCTGAACTTCAGTATAATTTCTTTGTGAAGATTTAGGGTAAGTTGGATATAAAGTACTTTAAAGTATTTATAATATGCTCTTAGAAACCTGCATGATACAAGATACCTTCTGAGGTTATTTGCCTAATTATATGAACATTAATTTCTGTCATGACAGCTTACATTTTATAATTCTGTGTTTTTTTTGTTTTTGTTTTTGTTTTTTTTTGGAGTTGGAGTCTCACTCTGTCGCCCAGACTGGAGTGCAGTGGCCGCTCCCAGCCACTG
>NW_007253579.1:538432-563728 GCF_000164805.1 Carlito syrichta | reverse complement strand
GGGTCTCGAACCCGCGGGCTCAGGCAGTCCACTCACCTCAGCCTCCCAAGGCGCGGGACTACAGGCTGAGCCACCGAGTCCGGCTATAATTCTGTTTCTAAAACATTTGGGAACTTTAAATATAATAGTACTTAATCTTATTGGGTGGTTGGAAATACGAGTTGAGAGCAAGCCACATTAATATCTTATGCTTATCTCAGTTTAGTCAGTTAGCATTTGACTACATATTCTGTTGAGGATTGTGATAAGGCTTCATAGTCCTTTATAATTACCATTTAAAAGTACATTCTTTGCCCTCACAGAACTCAACTTACACATTTTTACAGTTTTTATGGTAGAAATAAAGTAGTATTAATTCAACAGACATTTGAGAGCTTGCTGTGTTCTGAAATTAGAAGGCTCCTAGCCTTAATTAGCTTAGAAGTTTAGTGAGAGAGACAGGAAAATCAACAGTTATTTATGGACACAGTATAGTGGAAGCACTGAAGATTCCTAAAATTTTATGTCATTTTTGCTTAAGGGCCATTCTCTTCTCCATTTCTGTTTTATTTCATTAATTGTACAGTATTTTGAGTATTTTTTTCTGTTATTTTTAAAGGGACTTAAGGTATCTTCTAGGCTGATGTGTTTATTTTCTAGGAATTGGAACTAGAGCCTAAAGAAGTTTAGTAACTTAAGGTCAAGAAACGAACTGCTGCTTAAAATGTGGTCTCCAGGCCAGCAGCTTTAGAACCAACTGGAAACTTGTTAGAAATACACATTTCCAGGTACTCCTCCAAACCTACTGAATCAAACTCTGTTCATTAGTTCAGCAGTTTGTGTTTAATCAGCTTTCCAGATGTTTTTTGAAGCATGCTTAAGTTCGGGAATCATTATTATAGCTCATTGATTCTTTTCGCCTCTATCACTACTCAAGGACACTGTTCTAGTGAACAGCTGTTATTGATGGGTGTGTTTTGCCTCAAGGTTCTTTCAGTAAAAATCAGTAAAGGGTACTGATAAAGTTAATTGGTGATAAAGCTGGAGTAAGAGCCTCTGTCTATGTCTAGCATTCTTTCCATCTTTCCTTGTTACTTTTCACCTTTTTAAATTCCTTGAAAGCAACTTGTTCAGTCTACAGTGGTGATTCTGGCCCCCTAGCTTTAAAAAGGTTATAACTCTATTCAAACATTAAAGTAGAGTAAATAAATGAATATATTCTTAGGAAAGCTTCTCATGTTTTTCTTCAGCTTCTAAAGAACTTGTTCTGAATTTTCACTGGAGTGTTGACCCCGATTGAAAACTATGAACATTTCCTTCAGAAAAAACATTATCTAGACAGTAGCTCCTCCTTATCCATGGGGGGTGTATTCCAAGACATGAAGTTTAATTTACAAATTAGGCACAGTAAGGAATTAACAGCAATAACTAATAAAAATAGAACAGCTCTAACAATGTACTATAATAAAAGTTATGTAAATATGGTCTCTCACTCGCTCCCTAAATATCTCATTGAACTGTTCCACAGATGACTGAAACTGCAAAAAGCAAAACCATGGATAAGGGGGAATTACTGTACACCCATGTGTAGTATGTTATATGTTATCTCAGAGACTTTGGGTCTCTCTTGAAGCTCATGGACATTATTTTGATTTTGTGGGACTTCTTTTTCCCTACTTAATTTTCTGATTCTCCCCTTTCCATTTTCTGTGGTAATAATTTTTTGAAAGTTTAAAATAGCATACCCTGCCTCCTCCACATATACATACATGTGCACATTTGTAAGTGATCACACACACACACATGCACGCGTGCGCTCGCACACTCTTATACGGGTGGGAGATTTAAATGGGTATCAGAGTATTTTGGGATAAGACACCCAGGCTATTTGGAAGTCGTGGGCCAGAGTTTGCTATGGTAGTTTCTTTATATATTTTTTTCATGTACATTGGGTATGTGTTGAACAGAATACAGTATAAATTAGTGGGTGTTAAAGAATAAAATCCCTCATAGTATGTAAGCGGAGGGATCGACCAGTTAGCAAGCTAGACTTCTGACAACACAAAAGACTTCTGAGACTCAGTGAAGTAGCAGAGTTTGTGAGATGCGTGTGCTTTTATCTTTCCCTCTCACCTTTCTGTTTCGTGGGGGGATTGGTGACTAGGGAGGGTATAGAAATGCAGAGACAAAAACAAGAGCACTTTAGAGAGTGAAATTTGAATATAAATATTCTAGGCATTAGTCTTTGTTCTGATTTAGTGTGTCATGCTTTTGATTTTTTTACTATATGTTTATGCATTATGCAAAATTCAGACTACTGTGTCAAATAACAAAATATTTGATAGATGTTTAAAGTATGGTGCAATTATGGAATTAAATTATTCCCCCCAAATATTTATCTTCTAAGTATGTGAATATCTGTCTTCCTAGATACGTAAGAAAAGTTTAGAAGTTAAGTAAATAAGTAAAAATGCCTTCTGTATCGATAACTTTTTAGGGATCTTTATAGAGAATGATAGCAATAGAAGTTATTTTAGTGTTTTCCATTAACACTGCCAGTGAGATTACTTGGATATAAGATTTTGGAGATAAATGTTGATAATAATGTTCTCCAGTACAAGAAATACTGTAACTCATGAGATTCTTAGTAATTGGAATTTTCTCGAGTTACAAATTGATTAGTAATATTATATAAATCAAATATCCTATTTTATGTAAGATAAGTTAGATAGTATTTTTGTCATCACTTTTTGAAAATAAAATTATGTAGATTATATGTCTTTTTTTTTTTCCTCCTCCAGGATCGAAGTAGAATGTATGACAGTTTGAATATGCACTCTTTGGAAAATTCTCTTATTGATATTATGAGAGCAGAGCATGATCCTCTTAAGGGTAGGTCACTTTTAAAAAATTATGTTATGTACCAATTTTGTCTGCTTTTCTTACTAATTTTTGTTATGAAAATGAACACTAAGTACCACCTATATCAGCTATAAAATTCTATTATACGTGTATTAATAAGAATCTTTATTTATATACAGTGTTATGCTCTTTCCTTTGTTAATGTGAAACTGCCTCCGTTGATTTATAATTTAAGAAAAATGTATATTTAGAGATATGCTACAGCTTACCAGGGGATGAAGAATGAATCTAAAGTGTATACTAGTCACTTTTCTAGAATTCTTGCAAGTACAGAAATATTAAATGTTTTCTAGAATATTCGTATTCACAATTTGCAGTGATTCCAACATAGAATTGTCCTAAGTTAGCTTTTCATCTCATTTTTCTTCTATTGTCATATCATAGGATCTTAAAAGGGCCAATATTTTATAGTAGCTTCTCTGAAGTGAACAGATTTTCTTAAATGCTGAGATAAATTAGAAAAAATAATCAGCCCACTGATATTGCAGTAGCATTATTCATAAATAGTTTATGGTACTGAAATTTTATTAACATGCTTATAGTCTATGTATAAAATAAAGTGTTCGTAATTATTTTACATTTCTTTATACAATATTGTCATTTATGTCAGTGGTGAAAACCTAGCATACTGTGAGCTTGAGTCATGGGAGATATTTAGCTATTGCTACATAACAAATTATCTCTAAACTTAGTAACTTAATACAAATATTACCTCACAGTTTCTGCAAGTCAGAAATTGAGGAGAGGTTTGACTGGTTGTGGCTACAAACCTCTCACTGAATTAAAACCATGGATTATCTGTAAACTTTCTACCTTTTTTTATCTCTGTGAAGCCAAGTAAGAATTCTTACAAGATTATCCTAAAAACTCTAGAACTTTGAGACTAGAAGAAAGGTGGTAGTGGGCTAAGTTGATAGTACTGACCTAATAGCTAACCATTTTGTTCTGTTCATGAATTTTGTAAATTAATTTCTTGTCTTTCTAATTCCTTCGTTTTAAGGAATTAATTTAAGCTAAGTGTTATTAGTGGTTGTTAATGATGTGTGCCAATGGTAAGTCCCCATATGAACTATAACAAGTTATACTTTGGACTTTTAGGGTTTTTTTCGTTGGGTGGTTGGTTGGTTGGGTTTTGTTACTTTGTTTGTTTGTTTGTTTTTTAACTGCTAACCAAAACTCAGCTTAGTTTTTTGAGTATTAATATATGGATGCTTGTTCTTTTTCACTGTTATGCTGACAGTCTCAGTGGTGTTTGTCTTAGATCCACTGCTTACAAACCAGCAGTTTATAATTAAGAACTTTCCTCTGTATATCTGCTTGACTTCGAGAAAGAAAACTCTTAGAAACTCTTAATAAAAGATAAAATCAAGATTATTAGCCATTACCAGTGAATAATTGAAAGATTTTCATTGTTGCTTTTCCTAGTCTTTTTTACAAAGGCTTTTTGAAGATGGTAGAGAAAATATTAATTGCAGCACTATTATCTTAGTTTTTCTTTTTTCTAGCCTTGATTATAGTAATAGTGAAGGGAAACCTAGAGAGAGCACTTTGAAAAGGAAATAGAAACAGGATAAGGCCAAAAGGAATTTAATAATTTTTTTAAAATCTTAAAAGAGTGAATTCAGTATATTTTATTAGAAAACATAATCTTTGGCTGTGGAAAGAGGAAAAATGTGTCCACCACCATCTTTGGGAATCATGGTGACAAATCTCTGTTTCTGGAATATTTTATGTTCCATATGTTTCATGGCAGGGAATACAAAAAGAGAGAAAAGAAAAGAAAAAGACATTTGAGCGACCGTCTCTACGTAGAATTGTAAAAATTAAGACTGATACCAATCGTCATCATATTCATATTTCAAATTATCTTGGTACTCAAGTGCTGTCATTTTTTTTCTTTCTTTTCTAACTAATACAAACTACTACCTCCAGAATATCATAGTGTATATTTTCTTCCTCCCCACACTCCAATCATTACACTTTTTCTTTGGGCTGGACCTCAGTAGAATCTGCTAGAGCAGGCAGTGGCAAGTGGAGGAAACCAAGCAGAGTTAAGCAGCTAAATTTGTTTTGCCTTCTTTTCATTTCTGACATTAGAACAGCACTTCACCCTCTATCCCATCTTTTCTGTTTCATTTACTCATCCCTTTTAGCATATCTTGTCCACTATTTATGAGGAAGGACTCAAAAAAACCTGGAATTATTTTTCAAAGAGCAGGCTCCTTATAGTACAGGCTTCCTCTACTAGGTAAGTGTTCTAGGAGCCTATCCGAACCAGTGTAGCATATACCAGCTAGCGGTGTTGTGAGAGACTGCATTCAGCTTCAGTAAATGTTTTCTGGAGATTCTTTCAATGCATTTGTCCGTTTCATGATTCACAAGCACACCTGCCCACACTGTGCTTAATTAATGTTCAGCAGTTTTTTTACCAAAAGATGGCATGACCCCCATGCCTCACCCTCCCACTTTACCCAATTTCACCCTAAGTGACTTTGTTTCCTGGATGAAAAAAGTCCTCAAAGGGAAACATTGTGCCGATATGGAAGAGGTGAAACAAAAAACGGCAGAAGCACCAAAAATAGCCAAATTGATGAGTTCAAAACCTGTTTTGAGTAGTGGAAAAAGTATCTCAAGAGGTGTGTTGCATGAAACGGAGAGTACTTTGTAGGTGACTGAAGTTTAAACGTGTAACAATAAATGCACAAATTTTTGTCAATTCCGATTTGTTTTGGATCCCTTGTATTGAAAACTTTTTTTCTCTAAAAAATAAATATTATTTATATTAAAAAAAAAATTTTTAACTAGCCATTTGTTTTATCTTCCGTTTGGAATCTAGTGAAAAAGGCAGTTGAAGGGTAAGTTTTAAAAGTTAATTCCTTAATAGTGAAAATTTCGAGAAAACTATGAACTTGAGTGATGAGAGATTGTATTAGTTATCTGTTGCTGTATAACAAATTATCTCAAAATTTAGTAGTTTAAAATTATAAACCCTTATCATATTATGTTATCTCCGGGTTAGAATTTGGGCACAGTTTAACTGGTTATTTCTAACTGAGGATCTTTCATGAGGTAGTAGTAGTCAAGATATTGGCTGAGGCTACAGTCATCTGAAGACTTGACTACAAGATGGCTCACTCACATGGCTGGCTGTTGGCAGAAGAACTGTTTGTTGCCCCATAGACCTCTCTGCAGGGCTGCAAAAGTTTTCTCACAACATGGTTGCTGGTATCCCCCAGGGTAAATGATAAAAGCTCAAAGTGAATGCCCCAATGTGTTCTATGTCCTAACCTTGGATTCTCATGCCATCATTTCCACAGCATCCTGGTAGCTACATAGGGCAGCACTGTTCTATTTGGGACGGGTCAGCTGTGAATACTAGGAGGCAAGGATCATGCAGGCTGCCTACCATAGAGGTAAAAGACAGAGGTGTAAATTTGTGTTCATTTCTACTCTTAAGTCTAAAGGAAAAGAAAAGTTATTCAAGATGAGAGTGTCATTAGGAAGAAAAGTTGTCAAGCAAATCTCTAGAATTCTAACAAAACGGCACGCTACCAGCCTGACGGAACTGAGAGATTGTACTCTTATGCCCCAAATACTTCACTACAGCATATTTCCATTTTCCTATGGTTTTAACAGGTCAATAGAGAACCTCCATTGTTTAATGCTAAGGTTTTTATGGTCTAACATAGAAGTTGGGAAGGAGTCTAGACTTGTTGGAGTTGTACAGATAGGAAGTGAAGGCAACCCAAGATGGATCTCTGAATGCCTTGTATTCCACTAAGTGTGCCTGATTTTGCACCGGTGTCATGGACATTGACTGTACATTGTGTGAGATGGATGTGGCCTCTGCCATGATTTAATGTATAGCTTATTGGAGAAAGAGATCTTACACAAACACAATATACATGTGACTACAGTGTGTTAGAAATACCATGGAGGGTGATTATGAGGTGTTTAGAGAGATTATACGTAGGAGGAAGTACCTAATTTAGATATGGAGTAAAGGAAGCTGAAACCTGAAGCCTGAATAGCACAATGATGAAAAAATATTGTGGGGAACGTGTCAACTAAACCAACACAGTGGCATGGGCAAAAAGCATGGAAAAGATTGTCATATTTAAGGAACCGAAAGCAAGCTAATCCTGGCATTGCTTGTTTAGGGTTGCCTGATGTTGGCCAGCTTGTGATGACTCAGTTAACAGTTAACTATGTTTTGCTCTGGATGGCAAAAGCTGACACACTGTTACATGCTTCCTTAGTATGAGCAGCACTGTGACCAATATGCTTTATTTATTCTGCAGTAGTTTCTCTTCATTAACGTCCTATTTTCTGAAGACTATCTTGATTCTTGGCAAACATTTTGCTTTTCAAAAGAAAATCAAGCATGAATTCTTTTCATGGTTAAAGTAAATCATGCTTTGCCAAGTACTGTTTTGTAACTTTGCAGTTTTATATTTGCATACCTATTCTAAGTCTGATGCCTTTAAAAATTTCTGTTTACTGTTTTTGATATCCAGCATGATTTTTATTACTTGGTTGCTACACTCCTATTTTTTAAGACTCCTAGAGTAAGAAGCTCGGCTTATTTTAGGGAATATTGTCCTGAGAAAATAAGAAGTTCTTTCTGTAAAGTGCTAAGTGGTTGTGTATTACCCCCCCCCCCCAAAAAAAGTGACTTGCTTCTACCACTTCTCCCTGTTTCTCTTCAGCTGACCTTAATTTAAGGTTGAAGTACCAAGTCACAAGATAATTTATAAGTTTCTAAAAGTCTCCAATGTGGGAACTTGCATTTTGGAATTTAAGACCTGTTGAGCTGAACACAGATTCTCAGACTCTGAGAGCCTGTTAACCATGCAGGCTTTGGGGCCCACTCCTTTAAGGTGGTATAGTGCATGTGAGGTGAAGGGCACACCTGGAGAAACTCTAGTATAGAAGAGCAACAGCAAAGAGATCTTGGAAACGTGAAAGTTTAATGGCATTTGTTAAAATAACAAGATGCAAAATAAAACACATGCCCATGATAGATCTGCCAGAGCAGTCATGTCTACTCCTCTTACACAGCCCTGTTCCCTCTGACAGAGAGATGGATGCATTTCTCAAAACTGAGTTTACTTTTGTTCAACCACTGGTGTTTCCTGGAGTCAAAATTTTCATAATTGCAAAATAAAATTTTAAAAGTATAGAAGAAAATCACATGTATTAGAATGTATTTTTATTTATTTATTTTTTAATCAATAAGAATGTTTTTTTTAAAAGATGAATGAAGAGGGCTTGCTGTGTGTGCGTTCAGTTTTTTAAATAAAATGATAATTTTTAAAAGAAGTAAAATTTACATATTTTTTGCCCTCTATTCCATTGAATTTTCTTTTCTTTTTTCTATAGACCACTGGCCTTTGATAGGAAGAAAAAATATTGATTGGTATGAATTATATTTATATAGAAGCCTTATATGTTTTATTAAGTATATGTTTTATTAAGAGGTGATCACACTTGTATTAAATCTTAATACTTTACCCTCCAACTACTCTGTAAGTTTGACCTTAAGTGAAAGTACAATTTACAAGAGGTTTTTTGTCATCAGTGGGAATGTCTATAGATTGAAAAGAAAGTTATGAAAATGTGGTTGTAAAAGTTCTTATTTTTAAAAAACTTACTTGAAATATAGTATCATAGATAGAAAGTTTGATTTCTTTTTAGGTAGCTGTCTTTATTACCAGCTGTTACTAAATTTGAAAACATACTTGAGTTATTTTTTTCAAACATCTTTAAATATTTAGGAAAATGATTTGAATTCTGACAGACTGCAACTTCCTTTTTAAAAGCTAAAACTTATCAGACATAAACTACAATGAATTTTCCCCAAATCACATTTATTTATTCAGAACATATACATGCTTACTGCAAGCCTGTTATTCACCACAAAGGATCTTTCATATGATTTTAACTATGCTTTTATCTCTTATATTTTTAAGTAGAAGGTAAAACAACAAAAAGAATGTTTCTTACATGTAACTTGCAGTGATTAGAAACAAGCACTTGGGATGATTAGGCCTATGAATTTTAGCTGCTTATAATATTTGAAGACATATCTGAGAATCTCTTTTGAAGACTTTTCCTCTGAAGATAGCATTTTATCCTTTTAAAAAATTTTGTTTTCCTGTTACAAAAAGTAGTATTCAGTCATTAAAGAAAATTTGAAAACACTACAAAAAGCAAGTTTTTAAACCATCTGTAGTCCCACAAACTAAAATAACCACAGTTTTTTTCTTTTTTTGTGCGTATAAACTTAAAATATTTGCAATAATTAAATCTTTACCTTCTCTCTAACTGGTGAACTTTGTAAAATAGTTGTTTTAAAGATATATATACATAAGAAGTCAAATAGTACCATAAATCTTATATAACAAAAAATATAAATCTTTTCTCCTTTTTTCTTTTATTTTTAATGTAGTTTATTTAGAAAATAAATCAGAGAGAGAGAGAGAGAGAAGAATATTCACCTTCCCGGGGTAGGGGAGGGGAAGAAGGCTTAGGAATCATGGTGGCCATAGCTCAAAGAACCACGTGGCTCTACCAGAGTTCAACAAAGCAATGGCCAGAATTCTCTTCCTTTATCCTTCTCTACTTCTCATTCCCGTTCCTTAAGCGTGGTCACTTTGAACTTTTTTTCATTGATTATTAAAGTTGTTATTTGTAAATAAATGCTTATACTTCTATATTTTCTGCATTTTAGGTATTTATAGTTAATACCCTACTAGGACTTAGCTATCTTCCAAAACGTCTACTCTTTTGTCCAAAATCATTGTAATCATTTTGTTTAAATCAAAAGTTTTATTACTAAGATAATGCAAATAATATTCATAGATGAACCTTGTATGTTTTGTATTATAACATCTTCTTTTTCATATAATTTTGTTTTCCCCGGAATTAATTATTATCTTCTTTTGGTTTGTTGACTTTCTAAGACGTTATCACTAATTTATCCCAAAGTATGTCTGTAGAACTGTGAAGGTTCTTTCAATACAGGTAGACACATTAAATAACCATTCCGACAGATTTCTTTCATTCTCGTAGCCCTCTGTAGCAGTCATTTTGGGACTTTCATAATTCTGGGAATTCCTTTTTGCTGTAGAATTCATGTCCCAATCTTTTTTAAATGGATTATGCTTTTGTTTTTTGTTGTTGTTGGGCCTTACAGTACCTTCCTGCTGATGAGACATACATTTTGAGACTATATGTATGAAAACAGAGTTGTTCTACCCATATAGTATGATAGGCCAGTGTGGAATTACATAGTAGTAATTTAGGATATTGAAGGCATTGCTTCATTCTCTTTTAGCCTCAGGGTTGCTTTAAGTATAATGCCGTTTTGAAACCTGTTCATTTGTATGATTGCCTTTTTTGTGATTTTAATTTTTTTCTTCTTTCTGGAAGCTTTTAGGATCTTTTCATGCCTGTGGTTCTGAAATTTCATAATAGTGAAATGTGAGTCTTGGAGTGCATATGTGCTTACATACCTTCCTTCCTGCCTTCATTTATTTTATTTATTGATCTGTTCATTCATTAGACCCTTTTAATTCTGACATTTATTTCTTAAGTTCTTGCAAATTTGGAGTATTAGTTCTTTGGTAATTTCTTCCTTTTTATTTTTCATTCTATCTCTTTGGGAAATTCCTGTTCTTTGAATGTTAAACCTTCTATATTCATCATCTTCTACTTTCCATTGTTTTGTCTTTTGAAGAGATATCCTTATCTCTTGATTTTTCAACTCTCCTACTGATTTTTTATTTTAAGACTTTTTGCTCACTAATTTTTAAGATACTCTTTTTTTAAAAAAAATTGTCAGAACTTTCCTATTATGTCTTCTTATTTTTGTTTGATTTTATGTCTCTGGGGGAATATTTTAATGTTTGAAGGTTATTTTTACATTTTAAGAGATATCCTTATCTCCATACTTTTCAACTACTCTATTGAGGTTTTTATTTTACAACTTTTTGTTGACTAGTTTTTAAGACTCTCCTTAAAAACATTCTCAGAACTTTCTTAGCCGGGCTCGGTGGCTCAACCTGTAATCCCGTGCCTTTGGGAGGCTGAAGTGAGTGGATTGCCTGAACCCGTGGGTTCGAGACCCACCTGGGCAGTGAGACCTCATCTCTACAATAAATCAAAAAATCAGCCAGGCGTGGTACCGCATACCTGTAATTCCGGCCACTTGGAAGGCTGAGGCGGAAGGATCGCCAGAGCCCAGCAGGTTGAGGCTGCGATGGCCGGGAGCGGCCACTGCACTCCAGTCTGGGTGACAGAGTGAGACTCCAACTCAAAAAAAGAGAGAGAGAGAGAGAGAGAGAAAAGAAAGAACTTTCCTATTATGTCTTATTCTCATCTGATCTTGTTTTTCTGGAGGCTATTTTAGCATTTGAAGATTATTTTTATTTTCCCAATTCCTTGTTTGTGCTTTTTCTAAGTTCTTCTTTTCTGTTTGTTTATGTTCTTTTTTTATGTCTGAGACTTTCATTAAATATTTTATGATTCTTTACTGTCTACTCATATTTACACAAAAATAAGGATTGGAAACTCTATATACATAGCTGGATTTATTAACTGGTGGTGATTGCTATAAGTAAATCAGGTGTGACTGTTAGAATGTATCTAGGTCTTTTTTTTTTTTTTGTCTAGGAAATGAATGTAGATGTGGATCTTCAAATCTTTTGCCCGAAAACTGTAGACCTGGCTGCTAGATTTCTTAGGAGAACCAACGAGGGGAATGAGTGTCCCTAGAGTTCTTTTAAAAACTAGCAAGCAATCTTCAACCTTCCTGTTTTCAGTGCTACCTTACTTCTACCCTCAGTGATAATCAGTTTCTTACTTCTGAACCTATCCAAGTGTCTACTACAGTAAATGGCTTGTTTCTGGCATAGGTTTGTGTTTTTCAGGTCTACAAAGTCAGTTAACATTCAGCCATTCACATTTACAGCTTCCAGAAATTTGATGACATAGTTGTTTTATGATCTTGTTTAATTTTCTTTACCCTATGGGATTCTGTCTCTTTCAAACTTTTTTTTTTTTTTTTTTTTTTTTGAGTTGGAGTCTCACTCTGTCACCCAGACTGGAGTGTAGTGGCCGCTCCCGGCCACCGCAGCCTCCACCTGCTGGGACTCTGGCGATCCTTCTGCTCAGCCTTCCAAGTAGCTGGAACTACAGGCGTGCACTACCACGCCCAGCTATTTTTTTTTTTATTGTAGAGATGAGGTCTCGCCTGCCCAGGTGGGTCTCGAACTCGCAGGCTCAGGCAATCCACTCACCTCAGCCTCCCAAAGGCGCGGGATTACAGGCTGAGACACCGAGTCCGGCTTCTTTCAAACTTTAACTGTCATTTTAGGGGTGTCAAAAAGCAACAGAGGTCTTTCAGTCTTTCATGTTCAGTTGGAAGTCTCTGTAATTCCTAGCCAACTTCTACTTCCTTGTTGAAGGTTTCCTGGTACCCCTACCAAGCATAGGTTATTTTATATTAAAGATTCATGAGAATCATATTTCTTTTTGTTCAGAGCACTTTTCTCATTTATTTTAGATTCAGTAATTTGTTTTTTAATATCTCTCACATAAGACTTTTCATGGGAACAATGAGCACATCTGTCTTGCTTTACCTTGAAGCAGCATCTGTCATAATACCACACAAATGGGAGGGGCTCAATAAATTATTGATTGTATAATTAAACATTTTTTGTAATTCATATTCTTTATAGTTATTTAGAACCTTTGAAAATAGTCGTATATTATATCATATATGTAAGATAATTTGACTATTCTCCTATAATTGGACATTTAGGTATTTTGAATTTATAAATAAAATTGAATGACTTTTCTCTGTGTTTATTTCCATAGACTAAACTAATGCGTTTGTTTCTGAGGCTATAAATATACAAGAGGGGACCCCCAAAAAAACAGAATTATCTTTTGGAGGGCGGGCCCCTTGCAATCCACTTGGAATTTGTTTCTGTGGATCAAACGGTCAACCAAAGTTTTTATCTGGAAGTTTTGAGAAGGTTGCATCATGATTTATGAAGGAAACATCCTGAGTTGTGGCAAACAGATGACTGATTCTTCCACTTTGACCGCACACCTGCCCACACCAAATTGAGTGTTCAACAGTTTTTGACCAAAAAGTCTTTTCCCCTGGCCCTACCCTCCCTGTTCACCCAATCTCGCCCCAAATGACATTTTTTTTTGTTTGTTTCCCCAGATAAAAAAATGTCCTCAAGGGGAAACATTTTGTCAATATGGAAGAGGTGAAACAAAAAATGACAGAAAATAAAACAAAAAAGTCATCAAAATTGATTGAGTTCAAAAATTGTTTTGAGTAGTGGGAAAAGTGTCTCTATAGGCATATTGCATGAAACCGATAGTTCTTTGAAGGTGATTGAAGTTTAAACATGTAAGAATAAATGCACAATTTAAAAAAATAAATTCTGGGATTTTTGGGATCCTCTGTATATTGCCAACTTACGTGTAAGTTTTATGTTACTTCCTATTGCCATTGGCAATGTTTTATTGCCCATTTGTCTTTTCTAATGCTTATCAATATTTTATTTAAAGACCCTTGTAATGTAAATGAAGTTTTGCAATCATTAGTTCAACTTGATTTTTACTATTAGTTGCATTTAGCTTAATTAGTACCAGTTTTATTATAACAGCTATATGGTAATACATTATCTTACCAGATATTTATTGACTTAAAGTTAGTCTTTCACCATTGTCTTTCTTTTGTGCTTACACTTCGCTTGAAACAAAACTTTTTGTTATTCTATGTTACTTGGTGTTCTTTAGTAAATTTTCTATTTTTGATTGGGTAAGTTTTAAAATTTGTACATATCAGTAGGTCAAAACGTGTATGGTAGGATTTTGATTTAAGAGCGAGTTAACTAAATTAGCTTCAACTAAATCTAAAGTTGATTGATGGCTTTTATTAGATGTAGGAAAGGAATGATTCTGTTGCTCTCTTGGGATCTGGTATTTTGGATCTAAGGGTCTTTTCTACGTTTGTATGATCTTATTCTTAGGCTTTTATGAGGCATGCATTGAGATTTGGGAGTGAGGTCAGGAATGACTGTCCTGCCCCTGGGATCTGAACAGAGATTGGAGTTAATCAAGGTTGGTAATGACCACATTCTAAGTGGATTTTACCAGACTTCACATGAACCTTTTTTTTTTCCTAATTGGATTTGGAAGTAAAGGTAACACTAAGATTATTTTTTTAAAAATTGGAATAGTCTTATTAAATTAGTAGAAGCAGAACTTTATTTAAAGCACATGAGAAAGAAGTATTAGATGTCTTTAGTTAAGGATGTGTGTGGTATGTGCTTAATATGCATAAACAATATATAACACGTTTTACTTATCATTTACTAAGCACTTACTAAAGCTAAGCACTGTTCCTGAGGACTATATGTGTATTAACATTTAATTTGCATGACTAAGAGAAATTTACCTGTATACTACAACTGAGTGACTGGCTTATTCTTGATAATAGTCTAAGTTTCAACTGCTAGGTAGGTGTGGCACTTGGTGGCTCTTCAGTTTGTACTTTTAACCAGCGCACCATACTGCCTTTCTCTTTTTATTTAATGTTACTCCTTCCCAGGCTCTTTATGATTCTCATATGTGATTTGAATATTCATTTTTCTCTTTAAAATAGTTGATAAAATATGTGGCATTGTTCTTTAGCAATTTTCTCATCGCTGAGGAATTGGTTGACATCATTGACTGTGAATATTGAGGCTTTGGAGTACATTTTTTGTATTTTTTCATTAAAGAAAATAGTTGTGAAGTGTGGAAAAATTTATCTTAAGAGCAACAAGCAGGACTTTTGCAGCATATCTCCTCTTAGCCACCAATACTTAAGAGATTTAGCAATGAGCTGAAATACAGCCTTGTTTTGTGGCTTTTTTTTTTTTCATTTTCTCAGAGAATATCCTTCCCTGCCATGTATGCACACACATTTCTGTACTTTCAGTTGAGTCCATGATTTACATAATAAGATGAAATATTTCATTTATCCATTCAACAAATATTTGACAGCCCATGACATGTGATGCTCTATTTTAGGTGCTAAAGATACAGTGGAGAATAAAAGAGACAAAATTTCTGCCTTCATGGATCCTCTATTTTAAAGAAGTATAGAGACAGTAAGAAAATATTAGATAATAATCAGTACTGTAAAGAAAAAAAAACACTGTCAAGAATATAGAGAAAGCAGCTGCTATTTTAGGCAGGATGGTCAGTGATGCCATCTCTTAAAGACCTGAATAAAGTGAGGGGTGCAAGCTTTGTTCATATCTGAGCAAATGTATTTCCATCAGAAAAAAGAGGAAGATCCTGAAATGGGAATATGCTTGGCATGCATGAGGAGCAACCCAGAGGCCAGTTAGTTACAGTCAGTGGTGGAGGATGAGGGGCCAGATACTTGTTCTGGCAGTAATTTGGTAATTTGTGTATGCAAGCGATAAGTTGCATGTAATTGTCCTATTTCTTAGTATTTTTAGTTGCTCAGATGTACATTTAAAGTGGCTAACATGAACTAAAGCTTTGATACAGTAGCCCCTTGGTATCCATGGACACCAAAATTTGTGATGCTCAATTCCCTTATATAAAATGACCTAGTATATGTATAAAACCCTATGCACATCTTTTTATATACTTTAAAGCAGGGACCTCCTACCCCCAGGCCATAGACTAGTACTGGTTCATGGCCTCTTAGGAACTGGGCTGCATAGCAGAAGGTAAGCAGGAGGCAAGCAGAGCCCATCCTCTGTCAGATCAGTGTGGTATTAGATTCTCGTAGGAGCAGGAAACTCTGTTGTGAACTGTGCGTGGGAGGGATCTAGGTTGCACACTCCTTATGAGAGTCTAATGCCTAATGATCCCGTCCCTCCCCCCAGCCGTCCATGGAAAAATTGCCTTTCATGAAACCAGTCCCTGACGTCACAAAAGGTTAGGGACTGCTGGTTTAAAGCATCTCTGGATTACTTATAACACCCAGTACAATGCCTAGATACCACTTCATTCACGTGAATTCAGTGTTGTACTTGGTACATGACAAATTCAAGTTTTGCTTTTTGGGACATTTTGAATTTTTTTTCCCTGAATATTTTCAATCAGCAGTTGATTGAAGAACCCACAGATACAAAGGAACAACTGTATTTATATACAAATTGCCATTTAAAGTTAAGTAAGATAATTTATAATTACTGTAGGTCATCTAGTTATTCACTGATGCCTAAAAGTATATATTTTTAAATTATTTAAATTACATACTTTCTTAATGTAAAGGTAGTACTGTCAAGAGATAGTATATATCCATTATTTATAGATATATTAAACCATTATGAAATTATTACACTTTATTATTTTTTCACAGTAATAATCACCTGATTACCTAAAATTTAATTTGCCCAAATTTATTACTAGAGGAACCCCTAGTATTTGTAATCTTAGTTTTTCCTAGAACAACAGAAAATTCATAAGTGACTTAAGTAAGATAGAATTTTGTTTTTCTTACAGAAACATTAACACTTCTAGAATGGTATGGTGATTTTCATGGATCTGAGTTCCTTTTATCACGTTCTTGTGTTATCCTTAACACACAATTTCTGCCTCACAGTTTAATATGGCTTCTTCAATTTAGCTATCACATTTACAAACAGGAAAGTGGAAAGGAAGGTCTTTCTTTTTAAGGATCTAGTTCTTCCATAAATTTCACATACCACTTTTACTTTACATTCCCTTGACTAGATCATACACACAGATGTACACTTAACTATAAGGAAGGCTGGGAAATGTAGTTTTTTCATCTGGGCAACTCTGTGTCTATCTAACATTAAGAGTTCTATTGGCAGCAACAGGTAACAATTAGTGTGTAACCACAGATCTTTTAGACAATAAACAGAAATTGGTTTAGTAACAATTTTTTTTCTATTTTAAAATTTAAATTATGCACTGTAATACTCTTGCAGCACTTTACATATTTTCTTTATCACCCTTTTTCATAAACATGTGGATGGTTATTTACTCAATATCTGTGTTTTTTTGCCAAGATGATAGATTCCAAGCTCTGTTGCAGTAGTGATGTATTCTTTTCATTGCTGCGTCCTTACTTCCTTACACAGTGTCTTTTTATGTATGAGTTGAATAAATGACATAATTAATGTTCTTGGGGTATCTGTAGAGCTGTAATGTCTAACCCAGTAGCCATGAGCTGAGAGTGGCTATTGATCACTTAAAGTGTGACTAGATCCAAACTGAGAAGTATAAATACACACGAGATTACAAAGACTTAGTATTTAAAAAGTGTAAAAGATCTCATTAATAAATTTTTCTATTTACTGCATGTTGAAATGATATGTTGGATATATTGGGGTAAATAAAGTATAATATTCAAATTTTTAAAATAAATTATACACTATATAATCATTCTGTGAGTTTTCTTAACAGATGCATTTGTGCAACAACCCATCATACCTTTCTCTCTATTACATTGTCAAGAGAAAATTATTATTAAAGTAGTGATTAAGAAAATGGCACCAAACTGCTGTTCAGATCCTGCCAGTGCTGCCTGGCAATGGTGTAACCTTGTACAAGTTATTTAACCTGTTGTGACACCTTGTCTTCATCTTAAAATGGGATAATTGCTACCTAATTTATAGGATTGTTGTCAGGATTAAGTGGTTGTAAAGAACTTAGAAAAGCTCCTGTTACATAGTAAACCCTCAAATATTATCACTTATTGCTATCATTGGGCAGGTTCTTAGTGATATCCTAAATAAAATATTTTAGTAATATCCTAAATAAAACATAACTTTAAAAGTTAACTTATAAAGATGTATTAATATTTTCACTGTGGTAGAGGAAAAGTGTTTGGATAACTTAAAAATGAGTATAAACTTGCTTATTTCACTTTGGAGTAATTTATTAGTCCATGTTGAGAAGTTTTTCTATGTGGGAAGCTATAATATTTTAGAGTATATATGCATGCAAATATATGTTCATTTGCTAATTATCTGTCCTTTGAAATTTCCATGTACAGTGTGCCTTTTAAGTCCACTTAAAGCCAAGATGTCAAAGGACTATTAGTAGTGAAAATATTTTGTACCTATATCTTGGGATAAATAAGTAAACAATGAACTATTAGAGGATAATTATGGGACAAGTATAAGTTGAGTATCTTTCAGGGCAGAACTAGGCTTCAGGTTAAGGCTTTGCTTAATTTACTTTTCCAGGAAGTCTTGCCTGAATCCCTCAGTTTGGTTAAATACTTCGTTGTATTTTATTATACAGCATGCTATACATAGCTCTTATAGCACCTGGCAGATTTTATTGAAATTGTGTATTTGTGTTTGTCTCCCCTACCACATCATAAGCAGAGACTATGTCTTACTCATGTTTGTATCTGCCACATCAAGATTTAATTAACTTGTTGTACACTGAATAGCAATACGAGTTGCTAACTTTTGCGGGAGATTTTTTTTTTTTACTTTAAATCTTAAGTCAGAAATCACAGTCATTATTTTCCATGGCCTTAAATTGTTCTCTAAATTTGGCCATCTGCAACAAGATATTTAGAAATAGGCATATTTCCAAAATAAGCTATAATACGTCAAAGTCAAGTTTCATGTTACTGAAATCCAGTTTAGGAAAGCTGTGCTTCCTGGCTCTTCTGTCTTGTAACTCCTGTACATATTTTCCTATTTTCCTATTTCTCTTTCCATTATGTTAAGGTTTCACAACAGTAAACTTACTTGTATGGTTCTTAGAGTATGACAACTTTATTTAAGAGGTCATCCAGTTAGCTGTCATGCTACATAAACCTCAGATATGAATAAGAGGTAGTACTTTTTTTTTTTGAAGGATAGTAACACTTATTTTAACTTTGTTGAGTCCAAAATCAAAACATGCCATAGTTAAATTTGAGCTCAGGTGAAGTGTGTGCATGCATAGGTATATGTATGTATATCTAGCATATATTTTAATGTGAAAAGTGGTTTATCTCTGCTGTTCTTAAATTAGCAGATGATCGAAGTCCTTAAATTCATAACTAAAACAAAACCCAACAATTTCTCTTTTATGGGGGTAGAGTACTTGCTGAAGTGGTCAAGTAGATGCAGTTAATCTTTACTTTTATGTCAAACTCATTCAAGTATGTATTGGTCACCCTTCTGGTGGCAATGCATTACATCCTGTCATGTCTTTTTTTAAAGGGAATGTGTTGAAATCCCGTACATTTAAATTTTAGCAATTTTCTAAATGGATTTTAATGTGCCTTCCTAATAGCCTATTAGAGAATGAGGCCTTTAAGAAAAAAAATTATATTTTTAGTGAATAAAGTAATGATCAGCTGTTGGCATTTATTAAGCAAATGTTATATTGTAAAACTGCTGGATGAACCACAGAATGTTTCGTGCATACTTTTTTTCTTTACCACAGCAGTATGTAGTATCCCTTTTGCACTTAATAAATACAAAACTCTTGAATGAAGAATGACTCAGAGGAAATACCATGCTCCTATGCTTTATAAGAATTTTATTTTTTATATTTTTAATCATTTTGTAAACTTTGAACAAGTTAAATTTTCAATTACATTCGTGATAATACATTTAAGATATTTTTATTAAATTTCTTTCATATAAATCTACATTGAATTAAATGGTAAATTGTGATGAGTTTTCTACTTATTTTGTATTTGAACATTTTAGTTGTTTTTGATTTAGGAATCCGAAATCCTTTCCTTCAAGTTTTGCTTTCGACAGAAGATCTATAGGGAAAATTATAAGCAGCTTTAAAAGATTTAAAAAATTCACATTCCGTATTAAGTTGGCAAGACTAGAATACCTATGTTGTTTTGCATTTCAAAAACAAATATGCTTTATTCTGTCAGCATTGTTCCCAAATCACATTATGATCTTATGATCTAGGAAGTAAAGTTAACTGTTTTTGTTTTGTTTTCAACTTTCAAAGAAAATTTTAGCTAATATACTTTTAGTTAAACATTACCCTTTTAGTTCTTAAGAAATATGCTGTGCTCAACAATTTCCTCCTTACCCCTGCCTTTTTTTCACTTTTCAAATCACTCTATAATCTTCAGACTCCCTTTTTTGTCTTTTTAAAGGTCGATTGAGCTATCCACATCCAGGAACTGACAATCTGTTGATGTTAAACGGTAAGTTTTATAAAAACATTTTATGTTTCCAATTGATTTATATAAATAAAGATAATTAAATACATGTTTCTTTGAACCTCCACATATATGCAGTTTAATTATTTTGTTATATAAAAATAAAGCTACAACTATTTCTCTACAGAAAACAGAATTGGGAATCTAAGTGTGTTCTGGCTAGCAAAGCAGTCACTGAAGTGTATTTGTAATAGTATGATTTTAATGCAGTGATTACCGAATTTGGAGTTAGTACTGGTTTGAATATGGCCTTTCCAGTTTAAGATATGACCTTGGGCAGGTAACTGTTACCTTCATTTCCCCATCTGTGAACTGGGAATGCAGTCTCAAGATTTATTATGAGACTTAAATGAGATAATGTATGCAAGTACATAGAACTTGCTACTTAGTATAGCACTTGTGTGTATATTTAACTAATATACTGGTGACTCTATAAATAGGATGGTCACACTAAATTTATTCAAACTACATAGTGAAACTCACCAGAATAAGGAAAAGAATAAATACATTTTCATTAAAGTTTGTTTTCTTTCTGTTAGACAGTCACATATTCAAAGAATCTCAGTACTTAGCACATCCATGGTTCTGGGAGTAAGGATATAGAGGATTAAAATCTCCTTCACAAAAGTATTTTTAAATCAAAAGGTGGGTAGAGAGAGGAGAATAGGAAGAGGAAAGAATAGAAATAGTATTTACTTTAAAAATAGTATCAGAATGACTTGGCTTTTCTATTTCAACTAAAGCTTTGATGAAATAAGGTATCAATGAAGTTGGGGAACAAAGGCTGGAAATAAAGTCAGTGTAAAAAGCTAGACCATGTGAACTAATATTAAGTAAAAACTAGTGACAGAAAAATGGAAATAAAGCCCTAGCCACCTGGGAGATTGTCAGGGTAAATAGGATTTTGAAATGAGATAAAAATTGAAGAAGCAGAGCATTAGATGGAGGTGATTGATTCAACATTTCACTGTTGAGTTGTCCACCACTCATAAGCCTAGTCTATAGCACTGGGTTATCTGATTTGTGAGGATCTTTAAGAATGGTTGGGAAGTGAATTGTCAAGAGTATTGCTGGGGACAGGTTGAGTACTGTAGGCAGAAGCTGTGTTCAGGCTGGACCTTACAATGGTCCAGTAGGCCACGTTTATGAAGTTAGTGAATTATATGATTTATGTAGATTTAATAAAAAGATACTAGAAATTGCATTTAAATGTCTATCCATTCAGCTTTTTTTCTAACATGCAAGAAGAAAGCTGTATTATTTTGATAGCTGGTCTCTGTTGCCAAATCAATGACCAAAACATGATCTTGTTGAAATTGAGTTTTACAAAACTGAAAATAGATTTTAATTTTTATTATTCCCTTAGCTTGATTTATAAAATAATGATAGATTTCGGTAAAAATGAATTATCTTTGTATTGGGTCCAACTTCCTTAAATACTTTTATTTTGTTACATGAAAAATAAAGATCACTTAAATTTCTATTTTAACTTTTGAAAAAGCAAAATGTTTCTGCTGAAAATTTTGAATTTGGATATTTTTCACTTATTAATGTCTACTTGACATAAAGTACTTTATGAGATACTTTGTTAAATCATTTACGGATGTTTTTAGATTGCTGAATGGATAGTAAGTGAAAAGGATCAGGAAGTATGTGTACTCACCATAAAATATTTCGGCCGGGTGCAGTGGCTCATGCCTATAATCCCAGCATTTTGGGAGGCCGAGATGAGCGGATGGCCTGAGCCCACAGATCTGAGACCAGCCTGGGCAACATGGTGAGACCTCATCTCTACAGTAAATCAAAAAATTAGCTGGGCATGGTAGCACATGCCTGTCATTCCAGCTACTTGGAAGGCTGAGGTGGAAGGATCACCTGAGCCCAGCAGTGACTGCGGTGGCTAGGAGCGGCCACTGCACTCCAGTCTGGGTGACAGAGTGAGACTCCAACTCAATAAATAAATAAGCAAACAAATAAGTAAAAGTAAAATATTTCGGTTATGTGGAAGCAAAGAGTTTAGTAGCCACACTATTTGTGCAACATACATTTTTCATTGCACGAAATAACATTATGCTAATTGATGATCTTGTCCAGCTGCCAAAAGCCCTTATAAGTAGTCTGTATGTTAGGTTGAAAAAAGTCACATTATGTGGTAGAAACATAAATATTTTATTTCAGGCAAGAGTTGCATCTTGTGGACTAATCTGTGTTTTGTGTGAGTATGCTTAGTCGTGTGCTGTTTGGGGCCACAGTGCATACATAGTACAGGAAGCCAACCTATAAATTCTGAACTTTTTCTGCCAAGGAACTAGGGGAGAAAAAAATAAAATAATGAAACCAGGACAGGAAAATTTGTTTAGGTCAGGAAAAGAGACAATTTGATCCAAAGATATATATCTGTATCTATATCTGTATATACATTTTTTAACTCATTTGGGATCATTGGTTAAGAGATGAAGCAGGAATCACATAATTGGTTGTATTTGTGGGATAAGGAAGTCTTGAGGATTTAAAATTTAGTAGACATCAAGTTTATTGAAGAGAGAACTAGGCAAAGAAGGATAGTAAAAGGTAAGGAGAAATTTTTCTTGAGCTATTTTTTAACTACATTTAATTTAACTATATCTTTAGCCTATCATCTCTCTGGGAAATGCAAGAATTAAGTGATGTTAGTACCTGGCTTTCCCTGTACTACTTATTAAATATTATTGCATGATTAAAGAAATTGTGGTATCTCCTTTCTGAATTATTAAAATTTTTCTTCAGTATATCAAAGATTTAACTCACTACTAGGCAGTTGGTTAAGTCAGTTGTATTACTAAACAACAAGCATAGCCATGTTAACTGTAAAAATCAATATTTAGTAATAAATTTTACATCAGTCTTTTTTGTAGTGATTAAGCAGCAGTTCATGATGGTTGGTACCACAGACTTTGGAGACAGATTATCTGGGTTAAAACCCAGGTTTGCTTTTCTGTCTGTAACCTTGGATGGCTTACCTAACTGCTCTTTGACTCAGTTTTCTCACATCTAAAACAGAGATTGCACATTGCCCGACTCAGAGGGACTGTTGTGAGGAGTAAGTGAATTCATTCATGTAGAGTATTTCAAACAGTTTCTGAAAATAAATGTTAGTTGTGATAGTGGCTAATGGTGAGCAGTGACAAAAATAACTTTGAAAGAGTAAAAACTTACATCCTGTGAATAGTTGAAGGAGTTGGATATATTTACTTTGGAGAATATAAAATAAAGAGAAGACGTAATTGATGCTTTCAACCATTTGAGGTATATTGTATGCAGTTAACCAAGAAGGCTTGGTCTTATGTTATTGCTGTAGAACTATAGAACCATTTGATAGAAGTTATATCAGGACAACATGTAGGCCAAAAAAGGCAAAATAACTCTCTGTGTTACCTAAAATGTGGTACCTTTGCTCTCTGGGGTACTCAAGATGACTTTTGATGTACAGAGATACACATTAAAATATGTGCATGACTATTACAATTAGAGAGCATTTCTTAGAAAATAAACAACTGACAGTGAAGCTAGGTTTGAGTTTCTTTAATAAAAACGAATATATAAATACTAGTACAGTTGGTAGGCAGATACGGCAAGCACATCTGTAAAGGTTTTATGAATTTACCTTAATAGTTAGTTAGCAGTTATAGTTAAACTTTTTAACCGTGCTTTTAAGTAAATGATAAAGCATGGGATAAAAACCAGGAAGTTGGTCAAACTTGGCAAAAACTATGAAGTGCTTCTGGCAAATCCTTGACTCTGAACCTCTGTTAAGTCAGGTATATTAAAAAAAAGGTATACGACCATACCTGTGTATCTCACAAAGTTGTTGTATAGAAATTTTAAACAATAAAAAGCATAAATATAACTACAAGCAGTCTCTTTCTCAACAGACCATGCTGCTTGGATTAAATTGAATTGACAGTTGAAGATTGTCACTCTTGAATAATTCAAACATTGTAGAAAAGTCCATATTTAGTATCTGGAAGCACTTTCAGGGGGTCACATTATATAGAAATGTGCAGATTGTCTTAAAAAACGGCAATTAAGTATTGTCTGAAGTTAGAATGAAAGTTTGGATGTTTATCTTTCTAGGAGTGTAAATCTTACACTTTGTATTCAATCAATAGTAAAACAAGGTGAAACAAAAACCTCTTTTTCATACTAGTAAAGAACAATACAAAACAATGTGTCGTTCAAGTATTTGTGTTTGGATTGCCTTTGTACTCTTCTCACCCCTTTCTCAAGGAAAATAACGACTTTTTTTTTTATTAGTATATATGATTTTTCTTTTTTTTTCAGTATTTTTTATTTTGATATTGTGGGGTACAGTTAAGGGTTAGGTATACAAATATGCTTCGTTCAGGCACCCTTGTTCATAAGGGGTATCTCCCCATTCCCAGACAGATATTGACTACCATTAATCCCACCTCCCTTCCCCTCCCCTCCCCTCCATAGTTTCCCACCACTGTCAGTCTTTTTTTTTTTTTTATAGTATTGCGGTGGATGTTCAAGGTCCACTAAATGAGTGAGAACATGTGATACTCAGATCTTTGTTTCTGTGAGAGATCACTCAGTATTATTGACTCTAGTTCCATCCAGGTTGCTGCAAAATTGATGATTTTGTTCTTTTTTATGGCTACATAGTATTCCATCGTGTATATGTACCACATTTTTTTAATCCAGTCCTCTTTTGATGAACAGCATGGTTGGTTCCAGGTTCTTGCTATTGTGAACAATGCTGCAATAAACATACGTGTGCAGGTATCTTTTTGATAGAGTGATTTGAGTTCTTCAGGGTATATTCCCAGTAGAGGGATTGCGGGGTCATATGGAAGGAATTTAAGAGATTTTAAAAATCTCTTTTTAAAAAAAATTTAGAGATTTTAGGAATCGCCACACTGCTTTCCACAGAGGTTGCACTAGTTTACATTCCCACCAATAGTGTAGAAGTGTCCCCTTTTCCCCACACCCTCTCCAGCAACTGTTATTTTTTGAGTTATTGATAATTGCCATTCTGACTGGAGTTAGGTGGTATCTCAGTGTGGTTTTGATTTGCATCTCCCTGATGATTAGTGAGGTTGAACATTTCTTCGTGTGTCTGTTGGCTGCTCAGATGTCTTCCTTTGTGAAGTGTCTGTTCATATCTTTTG
>NW_007253579.1:524433-538412 GCF_000164805.1 Carlito syrichta | reverse complement strand
GATTCAGTTCCTTGTAGATCCAAGATGTTAAGCCTTTGTCAGACTTGGAGTTGGCAAATACTTTTTCCCAGTCTGTAGGCTGTCTCCCTGCTCTTTTGATGGTTTCTTTGGTTTTGCAGAAGCTTGTCAGTTTAATGAGGTCCCAAAAGGGAAATAAGAGAGCAGAAGTATGGGTGAACATGGGTGTGGTAAAGTAGCAAGCCAGTTCAAAATTTAAATTTTCTGTGATTATCCTTATTCTCCCATGTATGTGATCGAGAGCCTACTGTACTTTTGGGGAGGAAGGAATGTATGTGTATATTTTAGTGAAGAAAATTTACCCAGATGGTCTAAACACACTATAAGTCATAAAAATAAGAAACTTGTGTAGCCATCAGTTTTTTGGGTTTTTTTAATGCTGGTGGAATGAATGTAATAGATAGATCTTTTGGGTCTTGAAAAAGATTATGATTTAGAAGTATGTTTTCTTCTTTAGTTTCCTCACCAAGGAAACTTTAATGTGTATTACCAACTAATTTGGTATGTTTGCCTATCCCTTCCTCTAGCTGTAGTAATTCAGCTGCTACAACCGTAGCTTAGAGCCAATACATATGTTCCTACAAAGTCCCTAATTAGAATGTTAGAATCTTTCTTGTTTCTTTTTTCGAGTTATGGATTATAAACTGAATAATATTATTTGGAAGCCAGGACCAAATTGTGAAGTTTCTTGTATAGAAAAGGTCTTCAGGCTTTTCTGAGTCGTCTTCTTATTATTAAATAAATACACACACACACACACGCCAATATATTTTTAACATACGTGTGTATATAGTTTCTCATAATATTTCATAAATTTAATGTTGAAAATAAAAATTTTATGCAAAAATTTGTTCATTTTTATTCTAAGTCATATTCTATGAGTTTGGAGGCATATATTATTAAAATACGTCTTTTTTAAAACCGAAAGTCACTTAATGATTTTTTTTTAATTAAGAATCATAATGGAGCATACCCCAGAAATTCACATAGAAACTTTGTTAGGAAAGTGAACACACACACCATTGTTTGGTGCGATGGTATTGGTTATTTCTATAACAGGGAATAGGAAATGTTTCACATGGTTTAGCTTCATCTACAGTCCTATTTTTGGTAATGTAGATACTTGGAATCTGAGAGTTGTCCAAAAAATAAGTGGAATAGCTCTTTATAGAATTCTAAAATTCCTCAGGTATGAGATAATTGGAGACATTTTCTAAATAATTATGTTCAAGCCTAGGAATGATATGAAACACAGTGCTATGAAATTTATACACATTTTCACCATTTCAGTTTTGAGTAACCTAAGCTAAGAACATAATAACTAAGAACATAAACTAATTATGATGTCATTAATTTTTTCAGTAGGTCAGGAATTAAGTTCTATATTATGGCTTCATTATAATTTATCATTTGACTTTAAACTTGATGAAAAATAGTCGTAGTTGCTTTCTAAATCTTCAACCCTCTACACCCATGAATGAAGTTCCTCAAAACACATTTAAACTGAATTGATATCCATTAAGCTATCCCCAGGGATAAGCAGGAAACCCAACTCCCGATTCATGCTGTGAAGCATTTTGGAGCCTATTGGACATTGCTAGGCTTAATACAACTATTAGGACTTCAGAGAATTCACTCTTGTATAGTCCATTCTTGATAGCTTGTTACAATATTTTTGATGACCTGGTTTTTCACAGTTGATCTCCTGTCACTTTGAGATTGTTTATTTTTAAGGCTTTTATAAGTCTTGGAAGACACGGACAACAAGTGATCCTCCCACCTCAGCCTCCCAAAGTGCTGGGATTGCAGGCATGAGCCACCACACCTGGCCATCTACTTTATGCTTTTATTTAATATGTGTACTATTGTTGTATGATGATAAAAATAGTAGTTTGTATCTGAATCCCTCTTATCCCAGAGAAAGGCACATAAGCATCTAATAGCTGTTACAAAATATATCAAAAGGATGGAAATCATTGTTGTACTAATTTCTCTAAGCAATTTTTAACATGAATTGTTTTCTTAAATTTTATCTAATCTGTACAGGCTTCGGAGTATCAGTTTAATAGTGGTATATCTTCTCAGTCTTCTACATTTTCCAATACTATTTCTGTGCAGGGCTTGATACAATGTAGGTTGGATCTGAATAGCCATGTATTGGACTGTATATACCATATTGCTTTATAATAAGTAGGAAAATAAGGATTTAATTCAAATTGTTTTTATTCATTGGGAAAACTATTTGGAAATTCTACTTAACTGCCAAGTGTTGTATATTTCTGTCATGATCATATGAAACAGATATTTGTGAATTTTAACACGTGAGAATAAATTGCATATATATTTAATTTAATATATATGTTAACATTGAGTTTTATAGTTTGGATGTGTGTGTATGTGTGTGTGTGTGCATACATGCACATAAAAAATAAAAGTGCTTTGTAAATGGTAAAACATTATGCAAATGTTCTAGGGTGACATTTTCATAGCTCTTAAAGTTGCACTAATTTCCACATGCCCACATAGCTTTTCATATCACAAATATCTGTATATGTGGGCTTATTTTTTAGTTCTGACATTTTACAATTTGTCCTTTGTTTACATGCAGCAAGGAGTTATGGGCGAAGACGAGGTAATTCATTTCTGTTTGTTATGGTATAACTTTCTAATTGATTTTTACTGATCAATGCTGTAATTAATTATTTCAGATTTTTCACGCGATGTGTGAAAACTCACAGAATTGTGTTTTGATTTGAACACTTGTCAAAGTTTTGAATTCTAAATCTCTTAACCTTTGAAGCATATATTCATACTAATTATGCTGTTTAATCAACTTTCTCCTTTTAAAAACTGTCTAGATTTTTAACTACTTTTTAAAAAGATACTTTTAAGCCAGGCTCGGTGGCTCAGCCTGTAATCCCGCACCTTTGGGAGGCTGAGGTGAGTGGATTGCTTGAGCCTGCGGGTTCAAGACCTGCCTGGGCAACGAGACCTCATCTCTACAATAAATCAAAAAATCAGCCGGGCGTGGTAGCGTATGCCTGTAATTCCGGCTACTCGGAAGGCTGAGGCGGAAGGATCGCCGGAGCCCAGCAGGCAAGGCTGTGGTGGCCGGTAGCGGCCACTACACTCCAGTCCGGGCGACAGAGTGAGACTCCAACTTAAAAAAAATAAAATAAAAAGATACTTTTATATCTTTTAAGATATAGCTGCTGTTTAGAGTTTGTCTGCTTAAGAAATGTGAAGGTGACATCCAGTATGATTTTTCTACTCTAAATATATGACTGATTGTCTTATCTATGGTATTTAATTTACATCTCTAGATTCTTAGTTCTGTGTTTGACCCAGTTGAAAATAGCGCATGTACCAAATAATTATTAACAATGATTTGTAAAAATCATGTGGCTAAGATTTCTCTTTCTTCTAAGAATATAATCCCTTCTCTCTCTTTCTCTCTCTCTGTCTCCCTCCCTCCCTCCCTCCCCGCCTCCGTCCCCTCCCTCCCCTTCCTCCTTTTCCTTTTCCTGTCCCTTCCTCACCATGGTATTCTCTTCAGGGTTCTTGTGTGGTATCCTAAGGAAAGACCTAGGACTGTTTGATGCCAGGACTATTATTGAACTCTCTAGGAAAAGCAACTGATGTTTACCATGGCTAAAACTCCTCTCCCTTTTCCATGTGCAGAAAAGTAGATGGGATTAGGGGAAACAAAAGTAGCTTTACACTACTAGATTCTCCTCTAAGTGAACAATAATCACAATATTTATGTAGCTCTGCATATTGCAAGTGCCACACTCAGTGGAAAGGATTTTCGTTGACCTCTAAAAATCTTTTAGCCATAGAAGATAGACAGTAATAATAGTGCCCTTTGATAAATTTTATATATACAAGTCAGTACTTCACTTTCTTTTCAGCTAGTCATGAGTGTGTGTACTTTCAAAACAAACAAGCGAAACCATTTGCCAACACTGCCAACCAAAACTAGTATTTTATATTTTTAAGTGGCATGTCCAGTTTTATACTTCAGATCTTCTGAATTTAACTTCATGTTTAGAATATGGTTTTTTCAAATGTTTTACTGAATCTTTCAGTTCTTCATTCTCTAACCAAAAGATTAGAGGAGATAGAAGCTCAAGATTTAGGAAACTAAAGATGAATAACCTTTCTAAAGACTACTTATTAGCAAACTAAGGAGAAAGAGGAACAATTTGAATTTTAGTACCTATTTTCAGACCTATAGACTATGCTATTCTAATAATGGCTCTTTAGTTATCTTGAAAACAACTCACCAATCTGATTTTTTAGGCACTTTTGAACCTGTGGAGCAATTCAGGATTCTATTTTTGTTATATACATTTCATCTTTTAACTGTTGTGGTTTATGTTTAGTCTAATTTAGTATAGTCCCATGTAAATATCATGATCTTGGAAGTTCTTAGGAATAAAATAGGAAGAAGTCGTGTTATTGTTTATCTTCATCTCAGTTCAATAATTGTAGGTTATGATTATGATAATAAGAAAAAGCAAAAATATCTTTTCATACTTTTAGATAGGAACTTACTATCATTCCTATATATCTCCATTCCCTGGAAAATATAAAGAATTCTTCTGTTTCTGAACTTCCTCCCAGCATTGGAAAGAGGAAGAGTCTCATGGTTTTAAGACTCTATTAGTTCACAGCTGACATTCGTCATACTTATTTCACTGAGTATGGGTGGGAGTATGAATGCTTAAATTTTTATCTCAGATTATATGGCATTAGCAACTTTTTAGTCAGTCATCTGTGAAGAGCAGGAGTCTGCTTTTAAAATTTTGATTGTGATACTCCCTTCAAAGTTATTCTAGAAATGGCTACTGAATGATTTTATTTGATTTTGAAAGGTCTCTGACATGATAAGTGATAAAAGTATTTTTTTAAAGAAATCTGCATTCCAAAGTAACGACTCAGAAGTAACTAAAAATTGTCACCTGACTCTCTTCCCATTTTTAACTCATCTTTTCCCATCCTATAATAGATATAATATCAATCTCAAACTGGTACTCTTTAAACCACCAAAGACCTTCTTTTATGAACTTCATGTTTTAGATTTGATCCATCAAAGGAACTGCGTTTAATCATTTAAAAGCAACTTGTATGTCATACCTTCTAGTCATGTGGGATGGATCATACAGAGTTGATAGGATTTTTGCCAAAAATAAGTCATAGTTCTTTTACCAGTGCAGTGATAGGTGAATAGTATTATTTTCACAAGGCATTCTGACTTTCACTTTTGTTGTCTAGTTTGGTAAGAACTATTTTTTTCTTACTTGCTGTCTTTAACTCACCTTTCAGCCCAGACACAGAGAAACTTTTCATTTAAAGGATATCCCACTTGACTACAGTCAAACCAAATTACTACCAAAATGACTTTATATACAGGGTACCAAAAATATACATATACATTTTAAGCAATGTTATTCATGTATTACTTTTCAAACTTGAGTGAAATTATGGTAGCAATGTGTAGTGTGATATTTGCTCAACTGTATTTCTGCCACTTTCTTTGTCCTGCCTGTCGCATGGTTCACTAGCATTCATTTGATTAATGCCATCTTTTGAACAAATGTCACATATACTTAAAATGTTGTATACATTTTTTGGCACCCCCTGTATTTGAGTTTCTTAATAATGTCAATAACAACTTTAAATCAAACAAGCTGTAGATATTAATGTATGAAATATACCTTGGGAATAATCAAAATGTATTTGTATTGCTAGTAATTAAGAAAAAGCAGGCCGGACACCATGGCTCATGCCTGTAATCCCAGCACTTAGTGAGACCAAGGTGAGAGGATTGCATGAGCCCAAGAGTTCAAGAAAAGCCTTAGCAAAACCTCATCTCTCTCAAAAAAAATTTTTTTTTTTAAATAAGCAATGTGATTGTGTGCGCCTGTAGACCCAGCCACTTGGGACGTTGATTGCCAGAGCCCAGAAGTTCGCATCTGTGGTGAGCCATGATCCTATACTTCACTCCTGCTGGGGCAGCACATTGAGATCCCAACTAAAGAAAAAAAGAAAAAGAGAGTGAGAGAGAGATCGCTTTTCCTGCTTTTCAGTTGGAACTTACTTTCTACTGCTGTGCATGTCTGTCTCCAGGGAGCCATAAAGAGTTCTTCTTCAGAGTTGCCTGGGGAAGCAGCGTTTAGAAGGATGAAGGTTCACATGGGGAGCTAATTTTAATTCATGTAAAATCACCTATCTTATGTATTTATGTTTTGTTCATTGTTTCTTTCATTGCATTCTAAGAGTGAATATGTTGGTCTGAGAATAAACATTTTGAGAGTAGACGTTGTGAAGGTAGCTGTAAAGTATAAACTTTCTCCTTTCAACTTTTAAACTATCTCAATAGCATGATCTGCTCCTTTGTTAAAGGATTAAAGGGCTCCTGTGCTACAGAAAGCATAAAAATATGTAGAATATTTTGAGTAATAGACATGAAAAACCCTCTCTTAGTTCATTGTACTAAGCCCCAGGGAGCAATCTTTTGGAGCAGGTTAGCCTCCACTTTGAGTTAGTAGATTACTTGTAGAATGGAAAAACAGGAGAAATAATTTTAAAGAGAGGCAAATAATGGAAGTTTAATTAGGTTTTATTTACTCATACTGTATAGCCACTCAGACTCACATACTATAATAAATAAGGAATTACTAATAATATAAGATATGATATACTGTTTTAAATTTGACCCAGGATTTTTTTTATTTGGAACAACCTTGTGATGTACCCAAAGCGTACATTCCCTAATATCATCACTACTGAATTTTTATGATTAAGTCAAGGCTGAAGTCCTCATTTTTCAAAAACAATTTTAGTAACTGTCAGAATAGGTAAGATCTCTAAAATATATAAATGCCAGGATAATACTCCAGTACACAGTGGTCAGCAAATTGTGGCCCACAGTCCAAGCCTCGTGTTTTCATAAAGTTGTAGTGGAATGCAGCCAGTATTTACCCATTTATCTCCTTTCTGTCTGACTGCTTTGGAACCACAGTGGTGGCACAGTTGAGTAGTTGCAACAGAGAATACATGCCCTGCAAAACCTAGAATATTTATATATGGCTGTTTACAGATAAAATTTGCGAACACCCCTCCCTTCCCTATCTTTTAAGAGACTGACTGTACCCTATATCCAGTCATATCATTGTTATAGAAAACAAATTTTAAAGAACTTAATTTTAAGACAAATATAATTATATCTATAAATTAAGCAAAATTTACAAAGACATATAGGGTGCTAGGTTATAATTTTTTAAGTTAAATATCTTTTATGAGAAAGGGAAAAACCTGTTATTGGGGAAAAATATGCTTAAGCCATTAGCATACCTTATAATGCCTTTCTCAGTTCTTTGCAGAAGCATACCTGATCAGTGAATCTATCTCACTAAACCAGTGATGCTCAGTTCCAAACCTACTTCTGTTGTTTTGATAGTTTTTTGAATCCTTGTGTACTAAGTAAAAATCTTGCCATCCCACTGGTAGGTTATCTAGCCAATAACCTAAAATGACTGCAGACACTGGAAGATAGAAAGAATATTCATAGTAATTATTAATTTATATAGTTTGTGTTTTATTTTCAGAACAACGTTCAGTAAATTATGGATAGTGCATTGAGATCAAAGAAGCATGCCTAGATTCAAGCTGCAAATTGACTATTTTTGTGCATTTGCTTTTCTTTTCCTGCCTCTCTCTGATGATACATTGGGAAATGTCCTCATTCTGGGATTTCAGAAAAAGGCTAAAATCGGAAAAGTCAAGGATAATTATGAATGTCTGGGTTCAATAGCATGGGCTCCAGTGTCAAAGTTTGTAATTGTCTATAACTTCTCTAACATGTATGTATGTGTGCTGCATATACACTTACATGCCCAAGGAGTTCAGATATTAGGAGACAGCTGTTATTCTTATTTAGATTTTTTATCTCTTATTACATCTTTCATCTATAATCTTTATTGTAATTACTATTTTGCCTTTAAAGTTATACATTTTAGGTGGCTGACTGGGTATAAGCTATTTTACTTACATTTGTAAGTAGAGTTTTTTGAGCACATAGTTAAAAATGTCTCCAGTTTTCAGCCGGGCTTGGTGGCTCAGCCTGTAATCCCGCGCCTTTGGGAGGCTGAGGTGAGTGGATTGCCTGAGCCTGCGGGTTCGAGACCCGCCTGGGCAGCGAGACCTCATCTCTACAATAAGTCAAAAAAAATCAGCTGGGCATGGTAGCGCACGCCTGTAATTCCGGCTACTCAGAAGGCTGAGGCGGAAGGATCGCCGGAGCCCAGCAGGTCGAGGCTGCGGTGGCCGGGAGCGGCCACTGTACTCCAGTCTGGGCGACAGAGTGAGACTCCAACTCAAAAAAAAAAAAAAAATGTCTCCAGTTTTCTATATTTTACCTTAAGAACAATTTTGGAATGTTTCTGTACTTTTGCTCAACAAGTATCTTCTCCCTAGGAAACTTTTTCCCACTGCTTTTTCTTCTCTACCCTTTTCTGTTTAAAATGGTATCATTTTTTTTTTCACCTTTGAATTTTTTATTTTAAAATTGTGGGGTACAATTCAGGGTTGGGTATACAAATATTCATTGTGCACGGTACCCTTACTGATGAGGTGTGCTCCCCCCTTCCCCAGGCAGATTCCCACTGTTGCCAATCCCACCTCCCTGCCCTCCCACACCCCCGTAGTTTCCCACTACTAATCCTTTTCTTATAGTATTATAATAGTTGTTTAAGGTCCACTTATGAGTGAGAATATGTGATACTCAGTTTTTTGTTTCTGTGTAAGATCACTCAGTATTATAGACTCTAAGTCCATCCAGTTTGCTACAAAGTTCATGATTTTGTTCTTCTTTATGGCTGCGTAATACTCCATTGTATATATATACCACATTTTTTTTATCGAGACCTCTTGATGGGCAGCACAGTTGGTTCCATGTTCTTGCTACTGTGAACAATGCTATGGTAAACATACGTGTGCAGGTATCTTTTTTATAGAGTGATTTGAGTTCTTCCAGGTATATTCCCAGTAGGGGGATTGTGGGGTCATATGGAAGGTCAATTTTTAGAACTTTTAGGAATCGCCACACTGTTTTCCATAGAGGCTGTACTAGTTTACACTCCCACCAATAGTGTAGAAGTGTTCCCTTTTTGCCACATCCTCTCCAGCGTCTGTTATTTCTTTAGTTATTGATGATGGCCATTTTGACTGGAGTTAGGTGGTATCTCAGTGTAATTTTAATTTGTATTTCCTTGATGACTAGTGAGGCTGAACATTTTTTCATATATCTGTTGGCTGCTTGGGTGTCTTCTTCTCAGAACTGTCTATTCATATCTTTTGCCCACTTTGTAATGGGGCTGTTTTTTTCTTTTCAGCATGTTTGAGTTCCTTGTAGATTCTAGATGTTAGGCCTTTGTCAGACATATAGTTGGCAATAATTTTTTTTCCCAGTCTGTGGGCTGTCTCTCTGCTGTCTTGATGGTTTCTTTGGCTTTGCAGAAGCTTGTCAGTTTGATGAGATCAGACTTGTCTATCTTATCTCTTATGGCATGGGCACTTGGGGTTTTGATCAGGAATTGGTTGCCAGTTCCAATTTCCATAAGACTGTCTCCAGCGTTTTCTAAGGCTCCTATACTTTGAGGTTTTGTGTTTAGATCTCTGCTCCATTTAGAGTTGACTTTTGTGTATGGGGATAGCTAGGGGTCCTGTTTCAGTCTTCTGCGTGTGTGATCAGACAGTTTATCCAGCACCATTTACTGAATAGGTTCTCCTCTCCCCAGTGGTTGTTAGTAGAGGCCTTATCGAAGATGAGTTGGTTGAAAAATTGAGGTTTTGTTTCTGGAATCTCTGTCCTGCTCCATTGGTCTATATGCCTGTTCTTGTACCAATACCAGGCTGTTTTAATTATTGTAGCCTCATAGTAAAGTTTGAAGTCTGGAAGTATAATACCTCCTGCTTTGTTTCTTTTGCTGAGGATTGTTTTGGCTATTCTTGGTTGTTTATGTTTCCATATGAATTCCTGTATTGTTGTTTCTAGATCTGAGAAGAATGTTGCTTTTAATTTGATGGGTATTGCGTTAAATCTGTAGATTGCCTTAGGTAGAAATGGATGTCTTAACAATGTTGATTCTTCCAATCCATGAGCATGGAATATTTTCCACTTGTTTGTATCATCTTTGATTTCTTTGAGCAGTGTTTTGTAGTTAAAATGGTATCATTCTTTGTAAATCTTCTTTTAAAGAACCTTGAGTTAGAACCTCACTTCAACCTTGGTTATAATTAATCTTCTCTGCTTCTGAAATTCTCATATTTTATATGTATATCTTTTCCTATTACAAAACTTTAATTTGTCCTTCATTCATATGTATATATCCATGTTTATGTATATGAATATATGTGTATATTTGTATATAAAAGTATATGTATACATTTTAAGTTAGAATCACTTATGTGTGTGTGTGTGTGTGTGTGTGTGTGTGTGTGTGTGTGTGTGTATAATACTTCATTCTTTTTACCGTGTAGTAGGATCAAGAATTTTGAGTTGGATTTATTTCATAATTATCCAAAGACTATAAATGAAGTGTTTGGTGTCAAAATCAAGTGATAATTTTTAAAGTCAAAATAGCAAGCAGAAGACCAAAAAAAAATTCTTTCACGTATAACACTGTAACTCTAACAGCACTTTTTAATTGTTTTAAGTGTAGGATATGCAAATTAATATCCTTATAGTTCTCTGTTACTGGTCCTAACAGCAGGTAAATACTACCTTTAAAATTATTTCTCTCACTAAACAAAAACCACTTATAATTCTTGTGGTTTTTATTTTTTTTATTTTTTTTTTTTAGATGCACTGTTTTTTTCTTTTTTTAAGTTTATTTTTATAATCAATATTTTTTGTTATGATATTGTGGGGTACAGTTAAGGGTTAGGTATACAAATATGTTTTGTTCAGGCACCATTGTTGATAAGAAGTATTTCCCCATCCCCAGACAGATATTTACTATCAATAATCCCATCTCCCTCCCCTCGCATAGTTTCCCACTACTGTCAGTCATTTTCCTATAGTATTACATTGGATATTCAAGGTCCATTATATGAGTGAGAACATGTGATACTTGGATCTTTCTGTGAGAGGTCACTCAGTATTATAGACTCTAGTTCCATCCAGGTTGCTGCGAAATTCATGATTTTGTTCTTTTTTATGGCTGCGTAGTATTCCATCATGTATATGTACCACATTTTTTAATCCAGTCCTCTTTTGATGGACAGCATGGTTGCTTCCAGGTTCTTGCTATTGTGAACAATGCTGCGATAAACATACATGTGCAGGTATCTTTTTTTATAGAGTGATTTGAGTTCTTCAGGATATATTCCCAGTAGGGGGATTGTGGGATCATATGGGAGGTTGATATTTAGAGCTTTTAGGAATCGCCACACTGCTTTCCACAGAGGTTGCACTAGTTTACACTCCCACCAACAGTGTAGAAGTATTCCCTTTTCGCCACACCCTCTCCAGCAGCTGTTATTTTTTGAGTTGTTGATAATTGCCATTCTGACTGGAGTTAGGTGGTATCTCAATGGTTTTGATTTGATTTGCATCTCCCTGATGATTAGTGAGGTTGAACATTTCTTCATGTGTCTGTTGGCTGCTCGGATGTCTTCCTTTGTGAAGTGTCTGTTCATATCTTTTGCCCACTTTATAATGGGGTTGTTTGTTTTTTCTTTTCAGCACATTTGAGTTCCTTGTAGATCTAAGATGTTAAACCTTTGTCATACCTGATGTTAGCAAATACTTTTTCCCAGTCTGTAGGCTGTCTCCCTCCTCTCTTGATGGTTTCTTCGGCTTTGCAGAAGCTTGTCAGTTTAATAAGGTCCCACTTGTCTATCTTCTCTCTTAAGACCTGTGGGTTTCGGGTTTTGTTCAGGAATTGGAGGCCAGTTCCGATTTCCATGAGGGTATGTCCCTCATTTTCTAAGGTTCTTATGGTTTGAGGTTTTACATTTAGGTCTCTGATCCATTTGGAGTTAATTTTTGTGTATGGGGATAAATCGGAGTTGTGTTTCAATCTTCTGTGTGTGGTCAGCCAGTTTTCCCAGCACCATTTACTGAATAGGTTCTCCTCTCCCCAGTGGTAGGTGGTGGAGGCTTTGTCGAAGATTAGTTGGTTGAAAAATTGAGGTTTTGCTTCTGGAATCTCAATTCTATTCCATTGGTCTATATGCCTGTTCCTGTACCAATACCAAGCTGTTTTGATGATTGTAGCTTTATAGTAAAGTTTGAAGTCTGGTAATGTGATACCACCTGCTTTTTTATTTTTATTTTTTTTTTGCTGAGGATTGTTCTGGCTATTTTTGGACGTTTGCATTTCCATATGAATTCCTATGTTGTTTTTACTAGTTCTGAGAAGAATGTTTGGTAATTTAATGGGTATTGCATTGAATTTGTAGATTGCCTTAGGTAAGATGGACATCTTCACAAAGTTGATTCTTCCAATCCATGAGTATGGGATATTTTTCCACTTGTCTGTGTCATCTCTGATTTCTTTGAGCAGTGTTTTGTAGTTTTCATTGTAAAGGTCTTTCACATCTTTGGTTAGGAAGATGCCAAGGTATTTCATTTTTTTGTGGCTATTGTGAATGGAATTGTGGTTTTTATTTGGGTTTCTCTTTGTTTATTATGGTGTAAAGAGATGTGATCCTCTTTTGCACATTTATTTTGTATACTGAGACTTACCAAAGGCCTTTATCAGTGTAAGAAGGTTTTTGACAGATTCTCTTGGGTTTTCAAGGTACATAATCATATCCTCTGCAGAGAGAGATAACTTCACTTCCTCTTTTCCTATTTGAATACCCCTTATTGCCTGCTCTTCTCTGATTGCTCTAGTCAGGACTTCCAATACTATATTGAACAGGAGGGGTGAGAGTGGGCATTCTTGTCTTGTTCCAGTTTTCAGGGGAAATGGTTCCAGTTTTTGTCCATTTAGGAGTATGCTGGCTGTGGGTTTCTCGTAGATGACTTTTACTATTTTGAGGTATGTTTCCTGTATGCCTAGATGTTTGAGGGTTTTTATCAAGAAGGGTGCTGGATTTTATCAAATGCTTTTTCTACATCTAATGATATAATCATGTGGTTTTTGTTTTGACATCTGTTGATGTATTTAATTACATTTATGGTTTTTCAAATGTTGAATCAGCCTTGCATCCCAGGTATGAAGCCTACTTAGTCATGATGGATGATTTTTGAGATGTGTTGTTGAATCCGGTTTGCTAGGATCTTGTTGAAAATTTGAGCATCTATGTTCATCAAAGATATTGACCTGTAGTTCTCTTTATTTGTTGGCTCTTTACCTGGCTTGGATATCAATGTGATGTTGGCTTTGTAAAATGATTTGGGGAGAGTTCCATCTTTTTCAATCACCTTTTGGAATACCTTCAGTAGGGTTGGTATCAGCTCCTTCTTAAATGTCTTGTAGAATTCTACTGGAAAGCCATCTGGACCAGGGCTTTTTTTGGTAGGTAGTTTTCTAATTACGTAGTCGATTTCCTTGATTGTTATTGGTCTATTTAGGTTCTCAATTTCTTCTTGTTTCAACCTAGGTAGGTTGTGTGATGTCTGAAAGTCCTCCATTTCCTTAAGGTTTTCAAGTTTCTTTCCATACAAGTGTACATAGTAGTCTCTAATGATCTTTTGTATTTCTTCAGGGTCAGATGTGACTTCATCTTTTGTGTTTCTGTTTGTGCTTATTTCGTTTTTTTCTCTCTTTTTCTTGGTCAGTCTAGCTAGGGAACCCTCAATCTTGTTTATCCTTTGAAGAACCAGCTTTTTGTTCATTGATTTTTTTTGTATTATCTTTTTGTCTTCTATGTCCTGGATTTGGGCTTTTATTTTGGTCTTCTGGATTCTTCTGCTGAAATTAGGATTTTTGTGGTCTTGCTTC
>NW_007253579.1:524028-524413 GCF_000164805.1 Carlito syrichta | reverse complement strand
CTGATTGCTCCAGCCAGGACTTCCAATACTATGTTGAACAGGAGGGGTGAGAGTGGGCATTCTTGTCTTCTTCCAGTTTTCAGGGGAAATGGTTCTAAGTTTTGTCCATTTAGGAGTATGCTGGCTGTGCATTTCTCGTGGAAGGCTTTTACTATTTTGAGGTATGTTCCCCGTATTCCTAGATGTTCAAAGGTTTTTATCAAGAAGAGGTGCTGGATTTCATCAAAAGCTTTTCCAGCATCTAATGATATAATCACGTGGTTTTTGTTTTGACATCTGTTGATATAATTAATCACATTTATGACTTTACAAATGTTGAACCAGACTTGCATCCCAGGAATTAGGCCTACTTGGTCATGATGGATGATTTTTGAGATGTATTGCT
>NW_007253579.1:523544-524008 GCF_000164805.1 Carlito syrichta | reverse complement strand
CCAAGTATGTGGTCGATCTTAGAATACGTTCCATGTGGTGATGTGTATTCTGTGGTCTTTGGATGGAGTGTTCTGTAGGTATTAATTAAGTCCATTTGGTCAGGAGTCACATTGAGATTCCGGATCTCATTGCTGATTTTTTGTCCTGATGATCTGTCTAGGGTTGTGAGTGGGGTATTAAAGTCCCCATTTATGATGGCATTAGAGGTAATATCTTTCTTTAGTTTTCCTACAAGTTGCTTTATGAAAGTTGGCACACCTATGTTGGGTGCATATATGTTTAGCATAGATATTTCTTGTTGGTGGAGTGAACCTTTGATCATTATGTAGTGGCCCTCTGTATCTTTTTTAATTTTTGATAGCTTAAATGGTATTTTGTCTGAAATTAGGATCGCGACTACTCCTTTCTTTTGTATTCCATTCGCCTGAAAATTTGTTTCCCATCCTCTTACTTTGAGTCTGTG
>NW_007253579.1:514584-523524 GCF_000164805.1 Carlito syrichta | reverse complement strand
GTTTGTAGGGATATACATTCCCCTCTTATTACAGCTTTTAAGGCATCCCAGAGATTTTGGTAAGATATTTCTTCATTTTCATTCGTTTCAGGTATATTTTGATTTCTTTTTTGATTGCATCATTGACCCATGAGCTGTTTAGCATCATGCTGTTTAGTGTCCATGTGTTTGTGCGTTTTGGGGGGACTTTGTTGGTGTCAATGTTTATTTTTATTCCACTGTGGTCCGAGAAGGTGCATGGTAGAATTTCAGTCCTTTTAAATTTGCTTATGCTTGATTTGTGTCCAATTCTGTGATCGATCTTAGAATATGTTCCATGCGGTGATGAGTAGAATGTGTAGTCTGTGATCTTTGGATAGAGTGTTCTGTAGGTATCAATTAAGTCCCTTTGGTCCAGAGTCTCATTGAGGTTCCGGATCTCCTTGCTGATTTTTTGTCCTGATGATCTGTCTAGTGTTGTGAGTGGTGTGTTAAATTCCCCAGTTATGATGGTGTTAGAGTCAATGCCTTTCTTTAGTTTTCCTAGAAGTTACTTTATGAATGTTGGTGCACCCATGTTGGGTGCATATATGTTTAGGATAGATATTTCTTGTTAATGAAGTGAACCTTTTATCATTATGTAGTGGCCCTCTGTATCCTTTTTAATTTTTGATAGCTTAAATGGTATTTTGTCTGAAATTAGGATGGTGACTCCTCCTTTCTTTTGTGTTCCATTCACCTGAAAATTTGTTTCCCATCCTCTTACTTTGAGTCCCTGTATGTCCTTTCTAGTGAGATGGGTCCCTTGAAGGCAGTATATTGTTGCCTGGTGATATTTTATCCATTTTGCCATTCTATGTCTTTTCAGTGGTGCATTTAGTCCATTCACATTCAGGGTAATTATTGAAATGTGAGAGTTCGTCCCTCTCATGGAGTTCTTATTGAGTTGTTGTTCTTCCACTTGGTTTTTTCTTTCTTTTTGTCTTTCTTTTGGTTTTGGGGTTGATATATTTTATTCTTTTCCCTGTCTCTTGTGAAGAATGTTGTTCTTTTTTCCTTTCTTTTGTGTTTAGTACTTTCTTAAGTGTTTCATATAGAGATGGTTTGGTGGCAGCATAAGTTCTTAGGGATTGGATATCTGGGAAAGATTTTAATTCTCCCTCGCTGATGAATCTTAGCTTGACTGGGTAGGTTATTCTTGGTTGAAATTGCTTATCTGTTAGGACTTTGAAGATAGGGCTCCAAGCTCTCCTAGCCTGCAGGGTTTCTGTAGATAAATCTGCTGCTATTCTGATTGGTCTTCCATGGTAGGTGATCTGGCCTTTTTCTCTTGCTGCCTTTAGGATTTTTTCTTTTATGCCTACTTTGTTTGGGTGAATTATTATGTGTCTAGGAGTTGGTCTTCTCATTTGTTGTCTTGCAGGGGTTCTCTGAATCTCTTGTGTTTGAATTTTTGCATCACTGATTAGGTAAGGGAAGTTTTCTTGAATGATCTCATGGAAAGTTTATTCCAGTGTGGTCTCTGCCTCTCTTTCTGCCTCAGGAAAGCCAATTACTCTTAGGTTCGGTTTCTTGAAGTAATCACTCATCTCTTGAAGGTTTTGTCTGTCTTTTTGAGCTTATTTTCTGTGTTTTTAAGAGTTTCAGTTAGTTCTATATTTTGGTCCTCAAGCTCTGAGATTCTTTCTTCTGCTTGGGTTATTCTCCTTTCCATGCTTATCAGTTTGTTGTTTATTTCATTCACAGTATTCTTTATTACTGTTATCTCAGATATCAGCTCCTTCCTAGTTTCTTGTTGTGTCTCCTCAATTCTTTTTAATCTCTCCATTAATGTCTTGATATCTAGGTTTGTAGTTTGAGACCAGTCATTCTGGGGGCTCTTCATTGTTTGCATTCCAAAGTCAGTTTTCTCAGTGTCTCTCCTCCCAGGGGTCTGGGATAGACCCATACTCTTCTTTTGGTTTGTCTTCATTGGTGTAGATTTTTCTCCCTCTCCCCCTTTCCCTCCCCTTCTTCAATTCTGTATTCTAGCCTGGACAATACAGTGAGACTAAAATCATGAATCTCAATACTGCACACAAAAAATGCCGGCCTCCATGAGAGTTCCTCTCCAGCCAATCTCTTTTGGTTTTTAAACCCTTCAACTCGTCCTTTAAAAGAAAAAAATTAAATTCCATAAGTTATTGCTTTTAGATATTTGCAAATATCAGTCTCAAAGGAGGAATTATAAGATGATTCTTTCTTTATGCAGAAATTGTATAGAAGGGAAATTACTGCCAGTAATTTTTATTAGTTATTTCTTACTGGTGAATAGCATGTTATCGTATGAATATATCATTATGTTTTTTTGCATTTCCCTATTGATAGATGTTTCAATTGCTGTCTACTTGGGACTTGTTACAAATTATGCTGCCATGAAGATTTGTGTACCTTTTTTGTTTGTGTGGTCATGAGCTATCATTTCTCTTAGATGTATAATTAAGAGTAGAATTACTGGTTCATGGAATATCATGGAATTTACCAGATAGTTTTCTAATTTTATACTACAATAGAGTATGTGACTAGCTTTGGGTTGTTGACTTTTTAATTATCAATTATGATAGGTGTATAATTAGTATCTTGCTATGGTTCGATTTACATTTTCTTGATGACTAAGGATGATGTTAAAGCTCCTTTTCATATGCTTATAACTCATTACATTATATTCTTTTGTAAAAGTACCCTTACAAATCTTTTGCTTTGTAAGTCTAATTAGAATGTTTGTCTTCATGGGTGTGTTACTAATCATTCCCCTTTATTAACTATATCTTTGATAGATAACAATTTTTAATTGTGATGGAAGTGCCATTGGTTTTGTTTGTTTTTTTTCACCATTAGTGTCTTTTTGTCCCCAGAAATTATCACCTACTTCAAGGTCCTGAAGAAATTGTTGTTTTAACTTTTACACTTAAGTCTATGACTCTTCATGGATCTGTTTTTTAAAATGATACGAGGTGTGGGGATCAGAGTTCTTTTTTCCCCACTCCAACCGAATATCCATTTGTTGAAAAGATTTACCTTTCCATATTGAACTACACTGGTACCCTTGAAAAATATCAGGTGACTGTATATGTATAGGTCTGTCTACAGACTCTACTATGTTCCATTTCGCTACCATTTATCCTGACATCAGTGTTGTAGGCTCAATAACTGTAGTTAACTAATAAATCTTGAAACCTGGTCATGTAAATCCACCAACTTTGTTGGGTTATTCTGTATGCTTTCCTTGACTGTTCTTAGTACTTTGATTTACCATAAATTTTAGAACTTTCATGTGAATTTCTACAGGACAATGTGCTGAGAATGTAAATGGATTGTACTAAATCTATAGGTTGGATAATTTGGAAAGAATTTACACCTTATATGTTTTCTTATATGTATTCATTTATTTCAGTTGTTAACATTTCCTTCAGCAAATTTTTATTATTTTCAGTATAGAAGTCTCGCATATCTTTTTTTAAATTTATTTGTAGGGATTTGGTGTTTTTTGATAAGATGTGGGAAAGGTAATATTAATAATTTTTATCAATAAATAATATTTATTAAATTTAAATATATACATTTAAATTATTTTTCTCATCTTCTTGCCCTGGTTCTACCTCCAGTATAGTGCTGAGTAGAAGTAGAGTGAACATCCTTCCAAATTCCTGAGGGAAAGCTTTTATCATTAACGATAGTTTATCATTCAAGACTTTTACTCTGTTTTGTTTTTAATGCTCTTTAACAGATTGTGAAGATTTCTGAAAGTTTCAAAAATCATGAATAACTGAATTTTATCAGATGTATTTCCTGCATCTATGTAAATTATTTTATGGTATTTCTATTTTGTTCTTTTTATGTGATACAGTTGGAATAATTGATTTTGAAATGACAAATTAATCTTACATTCCTGAGGTGAACCTCGTTTAATCATGATTTATTTTTCATTTTTATCTGTTTGTAGATTCACTCAGGCAATATATTCTTTAGGATTTTTGCATTTGTGTTCATTAGGAGTATTGGTATATAATTTTCTTGTAAGGTTGTTATATTAGAGTTATAAAACAAGTTAGAAAGTGTTTCCCTCTTTCTTCTCTGAAAGAATTTGTATAAAATTTCTGTTATTTCTTCACCAAAAGCCTGGTTTGTTCACTAGTAAAATCATCTAGGCCTGAACTTTTTTTTGTTGGAAGGCTGTTTTTTGTTTTGTTTGTAATTTGCTTTTATAGCTATGATTTTAATTTCTTTAACAGATATAGAACTATTCAGATCTTATTATTTTTATGCCAGTGTCAAAAAGGTTACATTTTTCAAGGAATTTATTTCCTCTAGTTGTTGAATTTATTAGCGTAAAGTTCTTAGCCTTTTAGTGTTTGTAAGTTCTGTGGTGATTGATGTTCTCTTCTTCATACCTAGTATTGGTAATTTGAGTTTTTCTTTTGTCTTAACAAACTTTGCCAAGGGGTGTTTTGATTTTATAAATTTTCAAAGGACCAACTTTTGGCTTTATTGATTTACTTTAATGTTTGTTTCTGTTTCTTATTGTTTCATTAACTTTAGTTTTTTTTTATTTTCTTCATCCTACTCTCTTTGTATTTTATTTTCTGTTCATTTTTAGCATTTTGTGACTGAAAAAAGATTTGTTTTAAGCATGTCTTCTTTTCTAATATGCATTCAAAGCTATAAATTTTCCTTTAAGTATGACTTTTGCTTCTTCCCACAGAATTTATTTTGTATTTTGATTGTCATTCAGTTTTATTCCTTTGAGGTATGAGAACCTGAAAACATATGTATGAATCATTCTTAGAAATCATGTTTAAAGTACACTGTACAATGGTAGAATAACTGATTTAGTAGTTCTCCTTTGGTAGGCATATTAATTTAAGATATAGGGAAGGTTAATTGGCAAGCTAAAAAGCAGTATTTTTATTGATGATGTATATTCAGTTAATCCCTCTTTTAAGTGTGTGCGTTTAAATCCATAGCTTTTATGGCTTTAAAGAAAGCAGTCACTCTTTTTCAGCAATACAGATTCTTGTTAGTATGACTAGTGTATGAAATGTTCTTAACCTTTTTATTACATTCTTTGTTCGACTGAACTTTGTTTAATAGATTATACACACTTTTTTTTAAATATAGTTATAGCAACCCTGGTGTTTTGTTAAAGTTAACAAAAAGTCTAAGTCATTTTGGGGTCACCTTTCTTTTTGATATTGCTTATAGTGATTTCTTCTGTCACTGCATTTGGTATTTCTATTTAGGCCCTAAATATTTTTGATCTATATTGTTACTCAAAGTCTATTAGAAAGACTTTGTTTATTGGATTTAAGGAACTGCTAAGTTTGTATGTGTATTAGGACCCTTTGGTTTGGTTTGGTTTTGGGGTTTTTTTTTGAGTCAGAGTCTCTGTCGCCCAAGCTTGAATGCAGTAGCATGCTCATGGCTGCAGCAGCCTCAACCTGCTGGGCTCAGGTGATCCTTTCTCCTCAGCCTTCCAAGTAACTGGAACTACAGGTGTGCGCAACCATGCCTAGCTGATTTTTTTTTTTTTTTTTTTGTATTTTTTATAGAGACGAGGTCTCACCAAGTTGCTCATGCTGGTCTCAAACCGTGGGCTCTGGCAATCCTCTTGCCTTGACCTCCCAAAGTGCTGGGATTATAGGCATGAGCCACCACGCCCAGCAAGACACTTTAAAGTGAAATAATTTCCAAAGTATTGGCATGTCTGATATAAGCAAATAATTTGAATTTGTGACTTTTTTCCTTAAAATCAAGTTAGTATGCATGCTGTTTCTCTTTATTTATTCCTTTTAAATTATAGAATTATTCACTTAAAGTCTGACCTTAAAAATTGGGCCAGTTATTCACAATTAATTTTACTTTTGATGGATCTTAATGAAGTACGTTTTATCAGCTAAAAGTAGTTTCATGTTGAAGAGCTTCCTTTCCCTTGATCACAGAAAATATTGACTTTTTTTTATCAGTTTCTATTTCCAGTAACAGGTAGTTGGAAAGTTAAATTAGTAGCATTCACAAAGTTACTCAGTGAACATGGATATTCTTCAGAACATCTTATTTAGAATGTATTCTGATCTGCAGAATAATTTTTGTTTTCTGTACCAAATACGGTTTTTCTTCCTAATTTTATGTCTTATGTTTAAATTTTTATATCTAGCATCTAGCTAGCTCTTTCACTGTCACAGATATGTAGTCCTTCTTGTCCACAACCCCTTCCATGCAAGCTGTCACATTTCCGATGGTTTTTGTTTATATCACTTGCATCATGTGTCATATTTTTCAAGATGATAATATAAATGACATTTTATTTTGCATTTTTATTACTTTGTGTATTAAGATACATGCTATGGATTATATGTATTGTCTCCTATCCACAAAAATTCTTCACTTAATTTGAAAGAAAAGCAACCTGTCAGCATTTGTATTCTCTATTTCCTTCTCTAATTTATTTCTAAGAACTGGTCTTCATTTGATGTCTGCCCTTTACAGAACTCTAACTACATGCAATTGGACTGCAACCCAACTTTACTGAAATTGCTACCGTCAAAGATCATGCTCGTTCTCAAATACAACTGTTGTTTTAAAAAATCATTATCTTAATATTTCCTATTGTTACTTAATTGCTCTTATTTTCCTTTGGTTATTTTTCCTTAGTGCTTCTGTCATAGTAATATTTGACTTCCCTCTTACTTTTCTTACCACTTCTTTCTCTAGTATCTTGAATGTTCTATTCTTCCTTTAAGTTTCACAAGGAACTGGCCTCATCATTTCTCTCTGGAGTTTTTATCACTGATATTAAAAAGAACCTTAAACTATTGCCTCTGTGGAGTTGACTTCAATTTTTTTTTTTTTTTTTTTTTTTTTTTTTTTTGAGTTGGAGTCTCACTCTGTCACCCAGACTGGAGTGCAGTAGCCACTCCCGGCCACCACAGCCTCGACCTGCTGGGCGCCAGCGATCCTTCCGCCCCAGCCTTCTGAGTAGCTGGAACTATAGGCGCGCGCTACCACGCCCAGCTATTTTTTGATTTTATTGTAGAGATGAGGTCTCACCAAGTTGCCCAGGCGGGTCTCGAAGCCATGGGCTCAGGCAATCCACTCACCTCAGCCTCCCAAAGGCGCGGGATTACAGGCTGAGCCACCGAGCCCGGCTGACTTCAAATTATTTTTTCAGAAATATGGCTTATTTCTTTTCTCTACTTCATTTCCAGCCTCCTACTATGCATTCGTTTCTGAGCATCCTATCAGCATATAAAACTTTATGTATCCAAAGCTTAAAGAATTTCCCTTTCTTGTACCAGGTGCTGGCCTTCACTGTTCTTATATTCAGTTAATTGTTCGTATTATTTTCTAAAACATTCCTCAGATTCCTCTTTTTAAATTTTTTTTCCTTTTTATTTGCCGTCTGCTTATTACCACCATCCATCTTTTGTAAATTTTTTGCATAGCTTCTGATCTGCTCATTTCCCACTCTTTATCCATATTTGCTTAGTCTTCCTAAAGTACAAAAGTTGTCATCTTAGTTGAGTCACTGTATTCAGTTTTTTTCCCACCAACTACTAAATTAAATGCCTCCTTAGCCTGGCATTCAATGCTAAGTATTCTGTTTGGCCTCAAATGACTTTTCCAGCTTTTATCCTCCTTGTTTCCAACATTTTTCAGTCAACTTTGGCTAGTTCTTATTTTTTAAATAGATATATTTTTTTCTACCTTTTTTTTTTATATTTCCCCTTTCTCTTGGAAAATTTGCTTCAAACCATGTTCTTTTTTAAAAAATTTTTTATTTTTTTGAGTTCAAGTCTCACTTCATCGCCCAGGCTGGAGTGCAGTGGCATGCTCATGGCCACCCCAGCATCAACCTGCTGGGCTCAGACGATCCTTCCGCCTCAGCCTTCCAAGTAGCTGGAACTACAGGCACATGCTACCACGCCCAACTAATTTTTTGATTTATTGTAAAGATGAGGTCTCACCAAGTTGCCCAGGTTGGTCCCGAACCCATGGGCTCAGGCAATCCTCTCACCTCAGCCCCCCAAAGTGCTGGGATTACAGGCTTGAGCCACTGTGCCCAGCCAAAACCATGTTCTTATAAATATTTCTAGCTATAAATATTCTGTCTCTAATGCCCTCAGAAAGCACTGCTATCTTCCTCATTTTACCACAAATGCTAACTAATTTCTCTTGGAGATTTAAGAAGTTGCCCTTGTAATAGCCATACTTGTCCTTTCCTTCAGCATATTTTCTCTGACCACTTTGAAGCTTTCTAGCAGATAGGTACTATAGCTGCATATATAGATCTTATCTTTCTAAATGTACATTCCTTGATAACAGGAGATTATAGTAGGTCATTTTATATTTTTTGATCCCCACAGAGTATCTAGCATCAGGATTACTTCAGAGGATTGTATAAGATGTGCCCCTTGCAAGGATGCACTCCTGAAGTGTGGTCTCAAATAGGGACCTAAGTCCCACAGGGGATGCTTTGTCCTATTTTGTACATGTGCAGAGCCCTGTCTACCCTTTCAAGTAATTGGCACACATGTAATACATTAGTTCAAGACCTTATATACAAGTGTTTCTGTTGCCTTTGTCCTTACTTGCTTGCTTACTTACTCTTAGTTTAAGAGTGGTTTTTTTATGTTCCCTTTTCTATTTGGTCTGTGTCATTTTCTTTCCAGTTTCTAAAAAGTTTCTCCTATTACACATCCAGTCTAACTGTCCTCATGCATCAGGTTCTTGCTGCTGTCCTTGACAAGTTGAAATGATTTAATGTCTCTTAGTCAGGCTCGGTGGCTCAGCCTGTAATCCCACGCCTTTGGGAGGCTGAGATGAGTGGATTGCCTGAGCCCACGAGTTCGAGACCTGCCTGGGCAGCAAGACCTCATCTCTACAATAAATCAAAAATCAACCGGGCGTGGTAGCACGTGCCTG
>NW_007253579.1:499596-514564 GCF_000164805.1 Carlito syrichta | reverse complement strand
AAAAAAAAAAAAAAAGAAATGATTTAATGTTACTTTGGCAGTTTAATTGTTGACTCTGTGGATTTCTAAGTCATACTTCTCTCTTGAATCTGGGTAATTAAAACCAGATACTATCTGAATTTCCCTTAATTTGTTTTTATACCTGCATCATTTTGATTTTTTTAAGTCTTATAATTTGTCATTGCTATTATTATGCTTGGCTTTAATTTATCACTTTCTTAATCCTGAGATTCAAGTTATGTTTGTTCTTGTATTTTAGGTCGTTCTTCCCTCTTTCCAATAGATGATGGCTTACTAGATGATGGTCACAGTGATCAAGTTGGTGTTTTAAATTCACCCACATGTTATTCAGCACATCAAAATGGAGAGCGAATAGAACGCTTCTCTCGAAAAGTTTTTGTAGGTGGTCTGCCTCCAGATATTGATGAAGGTAAGCTGGGGATTTGAGTTTTAACAAAAAACAAACAAAAAATGAAATAGAACATGAATGGGATATGGAATTTTTTACTTCCTAAAGATTTTCAGGATAAATAAGATTTTCAGTACTTTCCACTTTTTAAAAAAAATGCGGGACATATTTAAATACATAACACTCAAAACTCTGTGTGTAACTGCCTTGCATGACATGCATGCACACATGCACACACACACACTGAGAGAAATAAATGGAACCAGTCGTGAAACTATATCTACAATGCATGACAATCAAAAGTTTAATTTCTTTAAAGATAAATGCACTCTTAAAACAGGTAAGAAAGAGGCTATTAAACCTCAAAGGGAAATGAAGACAGAATAGGAATAGGAAATTCAAATTACACAAAGACTTATAACCATATGTGAAAATGATCACGTGTAATAATAATAAAAGAAATAATTCATGATAAAGGTTAAAATACTAAAACTATCTTGGTAAGGTTGTAGGAAATCTGTCACTAATTCACAATTAATAGAGAAGATATTGCCACATTTTGGGAAATACTTCAGTTATGATTCAAATATCCACAAACATCTTCTAAGTGTTAATCTGTATGATAAGATTTCCATGAAGTGAAAGAATTTAGAACATACCCTTGGATTTCACCTAAAGGCATTTCCGTGAAACAACCTTGTATGTGTCAGACCCTAGTATGTTTTGTCAGCATTATAGCTATTCTTGTTTTGGAAGACCTTTTATTTTTTCCTACAAGAACATAATTTTACTTGTGAAACAGTAATCGATCTTTTTATTTAACTTGATATAATGTTGGCATTTTTTTCAAGCCGGTAATATTTGTGGTCTGGTGTGCTATAAAGTCATTAGTATGTTATATAACAGTTATATAACTTTTAAAAATTTACATGGAATTGATTCTTCTAGCCAATGTGCTGCTTAAAAATGAACTTTACTAAAATAATTGTTAGATTTTATGTATTATTTTAATAAGTATATTAGACATAGTCCCAGTGTTTATATTATAATTTATCTTAGGATATTTAGTACTTTTAAGTATTAAAGTAACTTTAAAAATACAGAATTTTTTTTTGTTACTTTAAAAATAACTTTAAAAGTACAAAGTAACTTTAAAAATACAGAATTTTTTAGAATGAATCATTAAAATTATGCATTCTAATTAACATTGTACTTTCTTAAGATGAAATAACTGCTAGCTTCAGAAGATTTGGCCCTTTGGTTGTAGATTGGCCTCATAAAGCAGAAAGCAAGTCTTATTTTCCACCAAAAGGTAAGGATTTTTACTACTAATATTTGCTAGATTGATTTTATGAGAGCAAAAGAGATAGTAATATTAATTGCTTACTTTGTGCTTTCTTTTCTTTTAGAATTGAATATGAACACATGTTTTTCTAAAAATGAATAGAATAATTTGTAGAGGCTGGTAACCTAGACTGGGTGGGGCAGAATGGTCCTGTGAACTATTCCAAGTTTAACTTTATGCCTTCAGGAATCATAAGAGACTTGCTATGATTTGATAATGATTTCACAGACCCAAATCAATGCATGCTTATTTTCTCTGTCTAAAGCAACATTCTAAGTAACTTGGGTATCAACATATGAAATTAAGGCCTGCCGGGCTCAGTGGCTCAGCCTATAATCCCGTGCCTTTGGGAGGCTGAGGTGAGTGGCTTGCCTGAGCCCGCGGGTTCGAGACCCGCCTGGGCAGCAAGACCTCATCTCTACAATAAACCAAAAAATCAGCTGGGCGTGGTAGCGCGTGCCTGTAATTCTGGCTACTCGGAAGGCTGAGGCAGAAGGATCACCGGAACCCAGCAGGTCGAGGCTGTGGTGGCCGGGAGCGGCCACTGCACTCCAGTCTGGGTGACAGAGTGAGACTCCAACTCAAAAAAAAAAGAAGAAAAATTAAGACCTATGTGAAGCGATTTATTTGTATGTCATAAAATAGATGAATATGAACAGTTTTAATATTCCAAGATTTATATAAGTACTCTAGATAACAGCAGAGAAGTATAAATCATTACCAACTCTGTTGATGAATAAATAATTTAGATAGAGGAGAAAGTGACTGGTCGGATCTATTTTTTTAAACCCCCAGTTATATAAAGAGGTAAAATATGAAGAGGATACTTAGTTGTGGTAATCACTTATTGCTAGGGTAACTCTACAGCTGACCACCAGTAGACAGCAATCACAAATTGTCTATCTGCACATGCAAGTCACATGATCAAGTCACCATCTGTGGAAAGTAGAAGTATAAACCCTGTCCACAATAAGAAAGAGAGGGGATAGGAGAGTTGAACATTAATTCAGTCAGAATTGCCAATGGCAGATTCTCTGAATGAACATAGGGAGGAGGTTGAAAGACTAAGACTTTGCTTTTGACATCATTGAAATATAATTTTAGAAGAACATGCATGCGCGCGCGCGCGCGCTCTCTCTCTCTCTCTCTCTCTCTCTCTCTCTCTGTTATTCTCACAACTGAGTGAATTATCAAGCCTGTAGGAAGAACTCCAATAGAGCTGTTAAATGAGCTCATTTTAAGTCTGGGAAAAGATAGAGAAGTCATTGGCATACAAAAACTAGCCAAGACTTTCCAGTGATGAATTATATGGGTCATCTTTACTTTTTGTCATTGAAAATTGTAGAACATCCATTAGTACTAGTTCATGTAGTTTTTTTAGAGAAATATAATAATATGGTGGTTTATTTTTATACTTGAAGATTTTATACTTATGAAATTAGGAATGTTTTTTAAGTAGGGCTTCTGGATCCCAGGCCTCAATGAGAATCTCATTAAAGCTATGTACCTCTTTCCATATATTCTGGAGTTCATTGGAAGTCATGAGCCCTGGGTTTAGAGAGAAAATTAACTTTATATAGATAGAAATGTTCATCGGTTAGCTTAGTTTTAAGCTGATATTGCCCATAGATTTACTTTCTTGTCCTTTTATAACATTGACTTTGAGTATTCTGTAAAAATGCCTGTTAGCATCTGATGTTCCTGCCTAAGCTGCCGTCATCTCTTGCCTGGACTATTTCATTGGTCCTTCTAGTCCAGCTACGGGATCTCTAGCCTGCTCCAGTTTTCTCCCATGGTCCAACCACAGCAGTCTCTGAAAACTCCTCGGATGGTGCTATTCCTTCCTTCCTTGTTTAGATCCTTTAGAGGTTTCTCTTATTGTTAAGATAAGGTCAAAAGTGCATTCACCCTGCCTGGGCTCCCTGTCTCCCTGGCTTTTTCTCCCGCTATTGCTTCTTGTTTCCTTCCAGTTCCACACACTGACCTTGGCTCTTTCCAGCCGCAGGATTTTTATGTATGTTAGTTCCTTGGCCTGAAGGTTCTTTCCTGTGTTATATGTATATCCCCTGCTTATCTTTTGTGTTTCAGCTTAAGTGTAAGTTGATCTTGGATAACTTTGAGAACCCAACTGAGGAAGTCAACTCATTCTGCTGTGGGCCCTCCCAGCTCCTAGTTGCTGTCCTTCCTTTCACAGTACTCATCACAGTTGCAGTATTAAATTTTTACAACTTTAGAAATATGTAATTACCTGTCAGTAATCTATTGTGTCTTTATTCACCTTTGTGAATATTTGTATTCTTAATAATACACAGATTGATAATTACCCTATAAATAATGTAAACAACAAAAAATACTATAGGATAGAGAAATTACTTTGACTTCAAGTAGGTGGGGGATAGCTTCACTGAAAAGTTTTAGATAGATAAAATGGAGTTGGACAGAATTCCAGGCAGGAATTGAAATATAATTTTAAAAAGGAATTATAAATGGTTTGGGTGGAAACAGATACACATTTTTGCATGAGCCACTTGTTCAGTTGATGGGCTGGTGTACTCTAAGCCTAGAACAATGTGTTTGAAACAAATCTAATGAAACAGAATAGTTGTCTTACTGCTGCTGTTGTTATTATTGTTATTATGGTTTTGCAGTATTTTCTCAAACTAGAAAAAAATTACAATCACAATTCTTAGGTGTTTTGTTGTTTGTTTGTTTTGTGTACTTATAGTTAATTGTAGCTATTGCCAAGACCAGTGTTCCCAAGCCTTGTTCTTTTCCGCAATTTTGTCAGTTTTTTAATTCAGCATTTTCTATGCCAGTGGAAAACACTGGTATAGAAGCATCCAGTGGGTGAAGCTACCTTTTAATTAAAGCAGTGACTTGAGCCCTTAGACACTGAGCCACACGTCTGTATGTTTTCTTTGCAATGAATAACATTCATTTTATGCGATTATTAGCTTGCTTCAATAAATTCCAAAGAAACTATTATATAGTATGGTTTTGATAAGGGTATTTTAATATCTAACCACATGCATTAGCTAGGTTATAGTCGCTCACTATGACCTACTATGAATATTGAATCACTACTGAATATTGAAATTCAATGTTTCAAATACTACTAATTTTTATAATACAAACATTTATTTCCCAATAACAAAAATTAATTAAGCAATATTTGAAATAGTAAATTTAAGTTACTATTTTAGTATATTGGTATTACAGCCTCTTAATTATACAAAATAGTTATAGTTCTCAGATCCTTAGTTTATATCAAAATTAAAGTTTTTTTAGAAAGTCTTCATTTTTGTCAAGCATATTTAAATTGCTTCTAGCAATTTAAAAAGCCTAAGATGTGTTTTTAATCTTCTGTGAACTTATCTTTGTAAGTTTCTATTTGTGAAGGTTGATTTGATGACTTCAGGTATTTTTGTGTTACTTCAGATCTTTGTGACATAAAAGCCATTGTCGACAACAAGCTCTATTGAACTCTGAGTGAAATGTAGCCTCTCATTTCCCATTGAATTGTGGAAGAGACATGCATAGACTTCTTGTTGTCTGCTTCATATTGGAGTAGATTACAATGCTGTACAGTTTATACATTTATTTACATAGAATTCTTGTCAGGGCAAGGGATATTTTTAAGTCATTTATAGTTATTAGCTACTGGGAATAATCACATAACTAGAATAAATTGTGATGCCTTCTTTTTATAATGAATTCTGTCTGCTGGATACATGATTTTTTAATTAAAGACTGGCAGTTGGTTAAAGTTTGATTGTTGGTTAACAAGTCCAAATATAGACCCCACACAGTCTATATAAAAAGTATTCTACTTTTCATCCAAATTGAGACTTGATTTAAAAGTTCTGATTCATCTGACCCATGATCTATTAAGAAACATGCTTTATATTCCAACTTCCCTAGGGTAGTTTTCTTTGTATTATTTGGAAGTTTTTGTGGCACTGTGGAATTTTCCCTCTACTTAGGAATTTCCTAGACATTTCCAACTGTGCTCTAGTCCAGAATTATGCTCTAGAATTTGTACTACCCTGGGGGCATTTGTAGGAAACTAGCCCCAACTGTTTAATTCTGGCGAGTTCTTTAAGAAGTCAGTATCACTACTCACTACTACACATGGCATGGGAGATCTTGGGACTGACCTGGGTATGAAATTGTTCAACCAACTACTTACTGTGAGACTGACTTTGGACAAGTAATTTAACCTCTTGGTACCTCAATTTTTTCTTCTGTAAAATGGGAGTAATGTTTCATAGACTTGTGAGAATCAAATGAAACAATGCATGTGAAGTTCTTAATACAATACCTGATAGCAAATTATCTATATAAAGTAGCAAGTAACATCTGTTTTAGTGTGTACTACCACAGATACTGTGTTCTCCTTTAGAAGGTATAATGATTTTAGTCCTATTTGATAGGTTTTTTTTTTTCAAAAGCATGTGTTTTCTGAATAGTACTGAAATTTGGAATGAAATCACTTACTTTGGCATATTTCCTCATTTTTCATGATTATTCCAGGCTATGCATTCCTTCTCTTTCAAGAAGAGAGCTCAGTTCAGGCACTAATTGATGCTTGTATTGAAGAAGATGGGAAGCTCTATCTGTGTGTTTCCAGCCCTACTATCAAGGACAAACCAGTAAGTAAGCACCATGTGACCTTTAGGCTACAAATGCAAGTTATCCAAAAACTTTTCTAAAATCATTGTTAATGAAAAAAAGAACAATTAAACTACTGAGTTAAGAGTTCCTTTTTTTTTTTTTTTTTGAGTTGGAGTCTCCCTGTGTCACCCAGACTGGAGTGCAGTAGCCGCTCCTGGCCACCGCAGCCTTGACCTGCTGAGCTCCGGCGATCCTTCCGCCTTAGCCTTCCAAGTAGCTGGAACTACAGGCGTGCGCTACCATGCCCAGCTAATTTTTTTAAATTTATTGTGGAGATGAAGTCTCGCCAAGTTGCCTAGGCAGGTCTTGAACCCGCGGGCTCAGGCAGTCCACTCACCTCAGCCTCCCAAAGGCACGGGATTACAGGCTGAGCCACCGAGCCCGGCAAGAGTTCCATTTTTAAAACATCCAGAACATTTATAGTATCTAGATCAAAGTTACAATTATAATTTGTTTCCAAATTCAACTATAAATATTTAGAATTTATTAAGTTTAAGTAATTTTTAAACAACTGTTAAGTGGTAAAATAAATTTTTAAAAATTAAAAATCTATAAGTCATCGAGGGAATTCTCTTCGTAGGTTCAAATTCGTCCTTGGAATTTAAGTGATAGTGATTTTGTGATGGATGGTTCTCAGCCTTTGGATCCCCGAAAAACAATTTTTGTTGGAGGTGTTCCTAGGCCATTAAGGGCTGGTAAGTAGTATGTTTAAAAGTTTTGTTTTTGTTTTAGTTATTCAAATATGAATTAGTCAGTTCAGTAAACACTTGGCAGCTGTCGTGTACATGACACTGTCCTGGACAGAGCAGTTTTCTCATGCTGTAATAGTTGCTAACTACAGAATTCTGAGACAAATTCTCAAGCCCTTTCTTGGAATTCTCAAGTAACAGGAGAGTTGGACACTCATCTATCAACAACACTGCAGTAGCTCATAACTAAGCCGACTCTATAAAAATACACTTAAATACTTCTGATTTCCTAAGTGTAACTCTAAGATATGAGATTTTGAGGTCTTTTATTTTATGCAGATTCATTTTATGTGAAAAAGAAGTAATGGTATTTTTTTCTATTTTATCTGTATTTGAACCATTAACTGAAGTCGTATTTCAGATGAGTGAGTGATAAACTTCTAATTATCAATAACCAGGAACCCAAAATCTGCCAAAAGATGTTATATAGGAACATAATTATAGATGTAAATACCCACTGTATACACAAGTTATATGGTAGCATGCACCATGTGAAATGTGTTGGTGATGGCTATCCCTGACAATGTCTTCTTCCAATCTGGGAGATACATGTTAAAGAACCATTTCCACAAATAAATACTTATAGAACATAACTGCTGAAGAAGTACAAGGAACAGAAGAGCATGTATAGCAGGAGAATATGATGTAGTCTTATGTCTTGACGATATTTGTTGAGCTGACATACAAAGATTGAACAAAAGGAGTAGGGTTGAATAGTATGCTTCCTACAAAGGGAACAGCTTATTTACAGGTCTTCTGTGGAAGGAAGCAGGATGTTTTGAAGGGACTGAAAGAAGCCCACAGTGGCTGATTGTGGGGATACAAGAAGTAAGGGAAGAGACACGAGATGACATTCGCAAAGTTAAACAGGAGTCAGGTAATACAAGTGTAATAGATATTTATGAGGTAAATGCAAAGACTGAATCTCAACTTTCAGTCTTAAGCCACTAGGTGGATAGTGGTACCTTTTATCGAGATAGAAGGAAAACTGGAGGAGCTGGTTGTGGGGGAAATACTGTGGCCTTGGTTTTAAACACAGGTTTGTGGCACCATTCAGAGCTCCCAAATAGAAATTCTATAAAATCATGTGGCATCTAGTCTATTTTTTAAGACAATCATTCTTTCTACTGTTTGGGAACACTTGAGGCAAGATTCAAAAGTCACAGGATAAGGTTATGCCATGAACTAGATGAAAAATAATGTTCGCTTGAAGCAGAATGTTAGAGATGAAGGGAAGGAGATTGTATTCTAGATATGTTTTGAAAATCAAGTTCACAGGATTGCATATGCAGTGGAGGGGTGTTGGTGGCTGGGACAGAAAACAAAGGAAAAAGCCAAAAATCTTGACCTGGCAACTTCATCCTTCCAGTTGCTTACTGACTGGATCAGCAAAAACTCATTGGAGCAGGTCTAATGGGATGGAGGAAGATTGAGTTCCATTTTTAACACACTGAGTATTGCAGAGTATCAATATGAGTTGTCCAGTAGACAATTTTATATGAGTCTGGAGTCCAAGAGAGAGGTCCAAACTGGAGATAAAAATTTAGGAGCTTTAAAACATAAATGGTGTTTAAAACCATGAAACAGATTGAAGTCACCAAAGCCAGGAAGGTAGACAGAATTACAAGGACGGGAACTTGGGACATTCTTATGTTGAAAAGTCAAGGAATTTAGGATAAACTATCAAGGAAGACTAAGAATAAATGATCAGTGAGGCAAAAGGAGAATTAGTAGAAAATGGATCCTGAAAACCAGATGGAGAAAATATTTCAAAGAGAAGGAAGGGATTCACTGTGTTCAGTGCTGCTTACAGGTAGATTGAGTATTGAACTTGCACTGGGAAAAGTAGCCTTGGCATGAGCAGTTAGAGTCATGGTATGATAGTCTGATTATAAAGGACTGAATAAAGAATGGAAGGAGAGGGATTGGGGAATACAGGAAATAATATTGAGGAATTTGGCTGTAAAAGGGAGCAGAGGAATGAAGCAGTAGCTGAGAGGGAGAAATAGAGTTATGAGATTTCTTTTAAGATGGAACAGATTACAGTTTACTTGGGAATGATCCATTGTAAGGGGAAAACTGATGGTACAGAAGGGAAAGGGGAGAATTGTTGCAGCAGTATCCTTTCACAATGAGAGCAGATGGGCTGTAGTATATACAAGTGAAAGGATTAGATTTAGAAAATAGTATGGGGTGATTTCTCTGTAATACCAGGACAGAAGACAGAATGTGTAGTGTGCTTAGTGCTGATAAGTAGGTCGATGTGGTACCTGTATACTTAAAAATGTTTTTTTAAAAAAAGCCTTGATTCCATTCTCTCCTTTAACAACTGCCCCTTGTGTGCTATCCTACTCCTGGTCAAATGTTAGTATCCCATTGATTTTTGCCCTTTACAAAAAAGGTACTTAAATTTGTTGATTGACTTTGTTTGCTCACATTTGATGTGAACTTCTTTTCCTTTTGAAGTGGAGCTGGCTATGATCATGGACCGGCTGTATGGCGGAGTTTGTTATGCAGGAATTGATACAGATCCCGAGCTAAAATACCCAAAAGGTGCTGGACGAGTTGCTTTCTCCAATCAGCAGAGCTATATTGCTGCCATTAGTGCTCGGTTTGTTCAGCTTCAGCATGGTGATATTGATAAGCGTGTAAGTTGCATATTGGAAAATCATTTATGTCCTAGAATAAGGGGATGATTCAAAGGTTACTTCCTTGAGGCGCTAATAATATAATTCAAATGCTGTTTAATTTTTTGTGCTCCTTAAATTCTTAGAGTTAGTGGGTATTATATGAAGATATCCTTGAAATGTAACTCTTGAACATTCTTTAAACTTTAAGTATAATATAAAAATGTAAATGCCATTTTACAGTCATGTCAAAGTTTTTTATCAGCCAATAAAGTCCAAATATTTTTCTAACCATAGAGGCAGAGCTTGTTTTTAAGAACTCGTATTTTGGAGACTTCCTGGGATTGAATCACACTCCACCATTTGCTCTGTAATCCTGGGCAAATTAATCTTCTCAATGGCTCTTTTTTTGTCACTTATTAAGTAGAAAACCATAGTAATATGCTTTTCTCAGTTATTTTGAGGAGGAAATGAATTTGCAAGCACTTAGAATAGAACTTGGCTCAGTGTTAGTTTGTGTCATCAAATCTAAAATAACAATACACTGTGAATATTTACCTAAAATAATTGACCTAAACTTTATTTTATTTTTTTATTTTTATTTTTAGAGAAGAGAAAATGTTTTCCCTTCCCTTCAGTAGCATTCTCTTTCGTAGGTCATCACAGTAAAAACTTAAGAAGTCCTAGGAATGATAACTGAAAGCCACTCTATTAATAGAATACTTTTGAGTGCAGATTACCATCTAAAATAGGGGAAAGAATTGAACAAAACTCATGTTCACTTGTAAATTTATTTCATACTGAAATTTGTAAATAATTTCTATACCTCGCTAACCAATATTCTAAAATAACCATGTTTACATTTATAGTATAGCTGAGATATATTAAGAATATGGGATAAATGAATTTTTTATATCCAAATTAGTAGATATAACTTGAGCGGGTACTTATTTTTCCAGTGTAACAGTTTCTTTAAGTCTCTTCTGAGGCTGTTTGGCACATTAAAAGACTATTTCGAGGGGGAAGCTAGTTAAATAATACTAGACTATGTTCTGTAGAAGTAGCTATCAGTGTAATTACCAAGCCATCCCATTTAGAAAAGAAGTGTAGTATAGGTTCATTTCACAGTGCAGAGTGGGTTTTTGGTTACATTTCTATTTAAAATGTTGCCCAAAAAGAAGGAAAAAAGTATCAAAGGAGAGAGTCTCTGCTTTTACTCAGTTGTACATACATAAACTTTCTGAACTGGTTTGAACTTGACAGTTCCTCTAGTCCTGTGAATCTCAACCTCAGCTGCACATTAGTCACCTAGGAACTTAGAAAAACCTTGACGTCTGTGTTCCAGCTCATCCCCTTAGGTTCTGATGTAATTGAACTGAGATGCAACCAGGGCAGTGGCAGTTTAAAAAGCTTCCCAAGTATCATGAATGTACAGCAACAATTTAGACCACTGATCTAGTCTAACCTCCCCTCACTTTTGCTGAGAGGTGATAGGTCACAAAGAAAGTTATTTATATAGTATATAATCATGGTTGTTTAATATGCACAGCAGAAGAAAAAAGTTGTTGCAGTGTCATACCTCAGACCTCTTTGTTTCCAAAATGATAATGAAGGACCAGTTATTTGGAGCAGAGTATTGACTTAAAGAGCAACTCAGTACAAAGCAGGTGAATTGAGAAACATGTACATTCAAGGCATTGAAATACCTAAGAGAAAAGTTTATTTTCTAAGATATATGCTATAAAGGTAATTTTCAACTTTATTTAAAAGAACTTGAGCTCTAAATATTTTGTAAGTCATTAGTATACAAAGAAATATTAGACCATTAATCTTTATTTACCTTTTATATTTCCATTATGAATATAATTAATTGTTAAACTACAAAAGTGGGCCAAACTTAAATGTATAACTCTCAACCCAAAAATATATAGCATACTTATTTGGAGGGAATTAAAAACTTATTTGGAGGGAGTTAAAATCGTTCAGCCAGGTGCAGTGGCTCCCACCTGTCATCTCAGAACTTTGAGAGGTGGAAGTGGGAGAATCGCTTGAGCCCACGAGTTCAGAACCAGCCTGGGCAACATAGCAAGACCTCCTCTCTACAAAAAATTAAAACATTAGCTGAGTATGGTGGCACATGCCTGTGGTCTCAGTGACTTGGGAAGCTGAGGCAGAAGGATTGCTTAAACCCATGAGTTGGAGGCTAAAGTGAGCTGTGATTATGCCACTGCACTCAAACTTGGACAACGGAGTGAGACTCAAACTCAAACTCAAAAAAAAAAAATTGTTCGGCTTACTTTTCAAACTCATAGGCACTGTCTCTCTCATACACAGTCACCACAAATGTGTATCCCTGAGTATTATAATTTACTGTAACTTCTTATAAATATTAAAGTGGATTGGGTTATATTTCAAGTTTGATAATTATTAATTGACAAAACTTTACCAATAGGGATTCTCAGAAATTAAAAAGGAAAAGACATCATAATAATAAATAAGACTAGGTGAAGCATCGATGAAACTTCCTTTCACACATTAATTGTTAGAGATTATTGATGAGAAATAGGTTTTAAAATTTAGCTTTCCATCCTAAAATCTATGGTTTTGAGTTATAGATTATCTTCATAAACTAGAATTTTAAAAATACAAATAATTGAAATCATTGCATATATAAAATTTTATTCAGTAGTTTTTCATTAGGTAATTCCTAAGCACAGTGCATTTTATGAAGTATTGTTGAGGTGAAGTAAACATCACATACCCTAGCTTCAATTTGCCTAAAATGTTATGATAAAAACAAGAAACAGACAAGGCATTGTGACTCACACCTATAATCCTTTGGGATACCAAGGCAGGCAGATTGCTTGAGCCAAGGAGTTTGAGACCAAACTGGGCAATATAACAGAGCCTCATCTCTAATTTCAAAAAATTAGCCAGGCATGGTGGTGTGTGCCTATAGCCCCAGATACTTGAGGGGCTAAGATAGAAGGATTGCCTGATCCCAGAAGGTCGAGGCTGCTGTGAGCCATGATCATTGTGATCATGCCACTGCACTCCAACCTAGGCAACAGGGTGAGACCCCGACTCAAAAAACAAAACAAAATTAAAAAACAACAAGAAATAACCATGAGAAAGAAACCCAGAAAACATATGTAAATATACCACATTCACTCCCATATTTATAGAGAATATCTGTGCCAGATATTCTGCTTGATATGGGGAGCTGAATGGGGAGCAAGTAGATGCTGTCTCTTTGCTCATGGAGTTTATAGTCCAATGAGATGAAATCTATAATTCTTATTCTGCTTGTTCTTTGGTCATAGAAATGCTTTTTTAAAAATTAAAGTTATAATAAGGATAATGAATCAAAACTAGTATCCTGGCAAGGAAAAAATGTAATCCATAAAGGAAAAAGTTGAGAGAAAAATTGAGCATAAAAATCTTAGAATTTGTCTTAAAGATTGCTTTAAAAGTCAAAAGTTAATGGAAAGAAGTTAGAAATTCTTAAATGGCAAAGGGAACTTAAGTTAGTTTTTTAAAAGAAAACTCCAAGGCTGAGTGTGGTGGCTCACGCCTATAATCCCAGCACTTTGGGAGGCCAAGGTGAGAGAATTGCCTGAGCCCACATGCCTGTAGTTCCAGCTACTTGGGAGACTGAGGTGGAAGGATCGACTGAGTCCAGCAATTTGAGGCTGCGGTGGCCGTGAGCGTGCCACTGCCTTCCAATCTGGGTGACAGAGTGTGATTCTAACTCAAAAAAGAAAAGAAAACTCCAATAGGAAGAAAATATGCAAAAGTTATAGAAACAGGCAATTTAAATGTACAATATACAGAAAATATTCTAATCCTAATTAATGAAATACAAGCAGCAATGTTTAATTCCATTACCTTCATCTTAACAGTTTTTCTCATCAATGTTTAGGTTGTTTCAGTTTGTTGTTATTCATGCAAATAGTGTTCCAGAAAATATGCTTATATATTAATTTTGTACACATATGCAAGTATTTCAATATTTATTGTTAATACATTTAGAATAGAAATTATTGAGTCATTATTTTTTACCATGGGCAAACCTTTATCTCAAATCCATTCCTTCGAAACACTCACTTTTCTGTACTTTTCTAAGGAACAACTGAGATGTTAAACTGTCTGGCACTATTCAGCCAGACATAAGTAATAACCTTCCACTCATAAAGTTATTATAAGCAAGAAAGCATAGCTACCACAGCTTAGAGTAACTAACACTAACTTACAAAATGTGTTAACATGTGCCAAGCACTATCTTATGTTTTTACATGCATAATTTAATCATCACAACTCTGAGAGAGGTTCTATTATTCTCACATCACAGATGTGGAAACTGAGATTGAGAGGTTTATGGCTCAGAACTGACTCCAGACTGAAGTCTTCTGCTGAGTCAGGCCTTCACAGCGGAACTTCTCCTTTACCTCTTATAAATTCACAGAAGTCTAGACATGTCCTTTAATAAGATTATCCACAGTTCTGGTTGGATTGTCTGTGCCAATTATTTCCAAGCAGGTGTGACTCTTACCTGCAGTAGAGAAGCACCACCTTGATCAGTGGCTATTCATGTTCTACCATCTTACAGATGGTGTTTAAAAGAGGGAAGTGAAAAAGCCATTTGTCGTCCTTGACTATTTGACATCCCGTCTGCTTCTCACTCACAGTCACCACCACCTCTGAAAATAGCAGCGCATATACATTTCAAAGAAGTTACTTCTTTTTTTTTAATGTTTTTTTTTTAATTTTTATTTTAAAGATATGAGGTACAGTTCAGGGTAAGGTATACAAATGGTCATTGTACAGGTAAAACTTGGGCCTCACTTGGGTTCCCACTTCACCTGGTTTGAGATCAGTGTAGAAACATTTTAAGTTATTAATAAATTTTATTTCTGAAGCAGACCCTAATAAGACATTTTTTCCCTCTCTCTTTTTCTAGGTGGAGGTAAAGCCATATGTGCTGGATGACCAGATGTGTGATGAATGCCAGGGCGCACGCTGTGGTGGAAAATTTGCTCCCTTTTTCTGTGCCAATGTCACTTGCCTGCAGTATTACTGTGAGTTTTGTTGGGCAAATATCCACTCTCGTGCAGACGTGAGTTCCATAAGCCATTGGTAAAGGAAGGTGCTGATCGCCCTCGTC
>NW_007253579.1:496988-499576 GCF_000164805.1 Carlito syrichta | reverse complement strand
CACATATGCAAGTATTTCAATATTTATTGTTAATACATTTAGAATAGAAATTATTGAGTCATTATTTTTTACCATGGGCAAACCTTTATCTCAAATCCATTCCTTCGAAACACTCACTTTTCTGTACTTTTCTAAGGAACAACTGAGATGTTAAACTGTCTGGCACTATTCAGCCAGACATAAGTAATAACCTTCCACTCATAAAGTTATTATAAGCAAGAAAGCATAGCTACCACAGCTTAGAGTAACTAACACTAACTTACAAAATGTGTTAACATGTGCCAAGCACTATCTTATGTTTTTACATGCATAATTTAATCATCACAACTCTGAGAGAGGTTCTATTATTCTCACATCACAGATGTGGAAACTGAGATTGAGAGGTTTATGGCTCAGAACTGACTCCAGACTGAAGTCTTCTGCTGAGTCAGGCCTTCACAGCGGAACTTCTCCTTTACCTCTTATAAATTCACAGAAGTCTAGACATGTCCTTTAATAAGATTATCCACAGTTCTGGTTGGATTGTCTGTGCCAATTATTTCCAAGCAGGTGTGACTCTTACCTGCAGTAGAGAAGCACCACCTTGATCAGTGGCTATTCATGTTCTACCATCTTACAGATGGTGTTTAAAAGAGGGAAGTGAAAAAGCCATTTGTCGTCCTTGACTATTTGACATCCCGTCTGCTTCTCACTCACAGTCACCACCACCTCTGAAAATAGTAGCGCATATACATTTCAAAGAAGTTACTTCTTTTTTTTTAATGTTTTTTTTTTAATTTTTATTTTAAAGATATGAGGTACAGTTCAGGGTAAGGTATACAAATGGTCATTGTACAGGTAAAACTTGGGCCTCACTTGGGTTCCCACTTCACCTGGTTTGAGATCAGATACTCTTATTGATGAAGTATGCTTCACCTTCCTTCCTACCCCCCGGCAGTTTCCCACTACTGCCAATCCCTTTCTTATACTATTGCGATAATTGTTCAGGGTCTGCTTATGAGTGAGAATATTTGGTACTCAGTTCTTTGTTTCTGTGATAGATCACTCACTATTAAAGAGTCTAAGTTCATCCAAGAAAGGGGGAGGGAAATGTTTTGCAAATCAATTAGATTTTTGTGGATTTTTGAAAGGGTTTTGTGTCTTTGGAAAATACATGGTAAACACCATTTAGTTCATAGTACTCTGAAAAAAAATATATAAATTTTTTTAAATTACCTAATTAAGTAAGTACTCATAATTTAACCACACAGTCAATTATTTACATGAAACATTATATATATATAATGTTATGTATAAAAAGATGATTAGCACAAGAGCAAAATGATTTAATTTTTTGTAACCTACTTTATGGTAAAGCTATTTTCTTGGGAAACTGCCCTTTTTCTCAGCTTCTAATGCTGGTTCTTTTCTCTAGAACACTGTAGAAACATTTTAAGTTATTAATAAATTTTATTTCTGAAGCAGACCCTAATAAGACATTTTTTCCCTCTCTCTTTTTCTAGGTGGAGGTAAAGCCATATGTGCTGGATGACCAGATGTGTGATGAATGCCAGGGCGCACGCTGTGGTGGAAAATTTGCTCCCTTTTTCTGTGCCAATGTCACTTGCCTGCAGTATTACTGTGAGTTTTGTTGGGCAAATATCCACTCTCGTGCAGGACGTGAGTTCCATAAGCCATTGGTAAAGGAAGGTGCTGATCGCCCTCGTCAGATTCACTTCCGCTGGAACTAGGAATAGCAAATGGGCTTCTATTTCACAAGGAAAGGAAGGGTGCATGTGGCTTACTGTGTCTGAAGATACTGACATGCAGAAGAAATAAGTGCATTCTTCTGCTTTTCACCCCAGCTATCAATACATGCATCTTTATCAGCAGCCAAAACACTACAAGCCTCTTGTTTTTCACCAAAACCCTACATCTCAGGCTTACTAATTTTGGGGATATTTTCATGTTAAAATAAAATGTTTTTTTGTATTTTCTCCAAGTTATTTTTATATATAAAGTTAAAATTAGATATGAGAATGTTTTACATGGGGGCAACACAGTCTGCTGCTATATAGTGGAGGAAGCGTGCACTTATTTCTAAACATGGGTTTTTAACTTCAAGATCTGCCCCAGTAATTTACCAAAGGTAGCAAAATAATAGTGAAGATGGAATATATCTGCTACAAATGCTTATTTTTATTGTTGCTATTTTCAGTGTATACATAAACTAAAAATTAGGGTTGATTTTTTTGCTCTCCATTTTGACTTGCAAGAAATAATACCTCAAGATAATCTGATTTATTAGCTATTTTTAAACATTTTTAATCACAAGCTGTATTAGCTTTGCTGCTATATAGATGTTATGTGTAAATGCCACCTATTAATATGGGATTGAAAATGTTAGAGACACACTGCATTGCAGGTAAAATGCAGGCAGCACAATATGGCCTAAACTGCCATAGTTTTAGAATGTGAAAAAAAAAAATGCATGTTTACTTACTTGTATACACCATATGCATGCACTAGAATTATTAACTAACAAGAGGTGAGGTATTGCAAATGTTCAAAAAGCTCTCTTGAATCTAGGTAGCATGAACAAATTATAA
>NW_007253579.1:479488-491988 GCF_000164805.1 Carlito syrichta | reverse complement strand
GGGTCCCCTCCCACTGTAGGAGCTTTTCTGTCCTCTCAATAAATCCTGCTTTCTAAAAATAAAAAAAAAAAGATATTTAAAAACTCAAATACACAAAGTATGAAAAAGGTAGAACCCCACCCCACCCTGTCCTCATTCATAATTTCCACTCCTAACAGACAGCTATTTTTAACTCTTTTTAAGTGTTAACACTTTTACGGTATCACATTGCTTACTTTATCTAAATAATACTCTCATTTTTCTCCATTTTCCAGTTTAAGAAATTGACCTCCCAAAATAACTGCATATTGTTTTTCACACACACCTCATGCAGGTACATACACACTCAAACCAGGGTGTTCATGTTGTGAATAATTCATCACACTGATGATTATTACCGGTGCACTTTTCTGTGCACTATACTTCATGAGCAAAGTGTGTTTTAAAAAGGAAAATGGAAAAGAAGACAATGTTTGATTCAATAGGAGGGTAAGAGATAGAAGAACATAGGAAATAGTGCAAAAATAGAATCAGAGAAGAGATTTTTTTCCATGTAAACTGAATCCCAGATCTGTAGGATGTTTTAAAAACCTTTTTGTGTGATGCACATATAGAAAATGGATTTCAGCATTGGTTCACACTATGAGTAATTTTAAAACTAATCAAGAAATAGAAAATTATTGAAAGCAGGGACTCGACAGATGTTTGTACACCCATGCTCATGGCAGTGTTATTCACAATAGCGAAAAGGTAGAAGCCACCCAAATGTCCACCAACATGTGAATGGATGAACAAGATGGGACACATACATAACAATGCAATATTATTCAGCCTTTAAAAAGGAGAGTCTGACACATGCTATGACATGGAGGAACACTGGAAACATTACACTAAATGACAGAAGCCAGTGTGGCAGAAGAACAAACACTATATGATTCCATCACTTGAGGCATCTAGAGAACTCAAATTCATAGAGAAGGTGGAATGGTAGTTGCCAGGGACTGGAAAGTGGAGGATGGAGAGTTACTATTTGACTGGTACAGAGTTTCAGTTTGGAGATGATGAAAAAGGTTCTGGAGATGAATGGTGGTGATGGCTGCACAACAGTTTGAATGTACTAAATGTGCTCACAGTACCCACTGAACTGTACACTGAGTGGCTAAGACAGTAGATTTTTTTCTTTTTTTGTGTTGGAGTCTCACTCCATCGCCCAGGCTGGAGTGTAGTGGCACGCTCCTGGCCACCCTAGTGTCGACCTGCTGGGCTCTGGCGATTCTTCCACCTCAGCCTTCCAGGTAGCTAGAACTACAGATGAGTGCTACCACACCTGGCTAATTTATTTTTACTTTTATTATAGAGACGAGGTCTAAGTTGCCCGGGTGGGCCTTGAACCCACAGGCTCAGGCAATCCCACTCTCCTCAGCCTCCCAGAGTGCTGGGATTACCGGCTGAGCCACGGAGCCCGGCAAAGATGGTAGATTTTATGTATATTTTACCATAACTTAAAACAATAAAAGAAATAGAAAATTGGCAGTCTCCAAAAACCTTTCTGTGTCTTACATCGCATCTTCTGAAGCAACCACTCTTCTGGCTTTTGCCTTTAGTACATTTTTACTAACCAAGTATGAATTCCAAAACAGTGTAGTTTTTAAACTTTTAATAAATAGAAACAAAGCTGTATTTAGTCATATCTTTTTTGCTTAAAATTATTTTGTTAAGGATACATTTGTGTTTTTTTGTAGCTGAGAGTTCATTTTCATTGTTGGATAGTGTTTTATTGTATGAATTTATGACGTGTGTGGGCATTAGATTATTTTTCATTTTTGGCTATTGTGGAAAATGCTGCTGTAAACATTCTTATATTCCCTAATGTTCACATGCACACGTCTTGAGAGTATATTGACCAGGAATAAACTGCTTGGGTCATAGAGTGCTATTGGAATAAAAAGAAAAAATGAAAGAGCAAACTATGGAAATGAGAAGATATACTCAATACATATGACTAAGGGTTCATATAAAGAATGAAACTCCTACAAATTAGCAGTCTGTGTAGCTTCCACAGACTAAGTAATGCAGTCTGTTCTCCAAAGTGGTTGTATCCGTGCACCTCTCAAGCAATTTGTGTAAGCTGTGTTTTTCCACATCCTATTTCATACAAGACTTAGTCTTTTTATTTTTGTCAATCTTGTGATGATTTTAATTTTCTGGATTACTAATATGGTTGAGCACTTTCTCATGTGTTTATTGGCCATTTGGATTTCTTCTTTAGTAAAGTGCCTGTTTTCAGTTTCCTCACTTGTCTTTCTATTGAGTTTTTCGCTCACTAATTTTTAGGAGTTTCATTCTTTATATGAACCCTTAGTCATATGTATTGAATATATCTTTTCATTTCCATAGTTTGCTCTTTTACTTTTTCTTTTTATTCCAATAGCTTTGGGTGGGACAAATAGTTTTTGGTTTCATGGATGCATTGTATAGTGGCAAAAAGTCTGGGGCTTCAAATATTCCCACCACCCCCACCTGTGCACGTTGTACCAGATAAGTGATATTTCATCCCTCCACCCCTTCCCACCTTCCTCCATCCTATGCCTTTACAGATAATTAATTTGCCTTCCATCTGGATATGAGAACATGCATTATTTGGTTTTCTTTCTTTTTCTTTTTCTTTTGAGTGAGTCTTTATTTTTTATTTTAAAGGTGTGGGGTACAATTCAGGATTAGGTATATAAAAGTTCATTTATTCCGTCTGAGTTGCTGCAAAAGACATTCCATTCTTTTTTTTCTTTTTGTTTTTTATGTCTGAATAGTATTCCATGGTATGTGTGTGCATCTATATACGTGTGTGTTTGTGTGTGTGTGTGTGTGTGTGTGTGTGTGTGTGTGTGTGTGTGTGTGTGTGTATACCACATTTTCATTATCTGCCGATCAGTTGATGGATATTTAGGTTGATACCACATGTTTGCAATTGTGAATTCTGTGATAAACAGCCCAGTGCAGTTGTCTTTGTATAACGACCTCTGTTCCTTTGGGTAGATACCTAGTAGTAGGATTGCTGGATTGAATGGTAGATCTACTTTAGTTCTTTTAGTTCTTTGAGAAATCTTCATATCAATTTCCATAGAGGTTGTACTAATTTTCACTCCCAACAGTGTATCAGCATTCCCATTCACTGCATCTGTGCCAGCATCTGTTTTTTATTTTCAATTTTTAATAACAGGCATTCTGATTGGCATAAAGTGGTATCTCATTGTGGTTTTAATTCACATTTCCCTGATGACTGGTGATGTTTAGCATCTTTTCATATGTTTGTTGGCCATTTGTATGTCTTCTTTTGAGAGAGATCTGTTCACGTCATTTGTTCACTTTTTTTTTTTGAGTTGGAGTCTCACTCTGTCGCCCAGACTGGAGTGCAGTGGCCGCTCCCGGCCACCGCAGCCTCGACCTGCCGGGCTCCGGCGATCCTTCCGCCTCAGCCTTCCAAGTAGCCAGAATTACAGGCATGCGCTACCACGCCTGGCTGATTTTTTGATTTATTGTAGAGATGAGGTCTTGCTGCCCAGGCGGGTCTCGAACCCGCGGGCTCAGGCAATCCACTCACCTCAGCCTCCCAAAGGCGCGGGATTACAGGCTGAGCCACTGAGCCCAGCCATTTGTTCACTTTTTAATAGGTTGTTTTTTCTTGCTGATTTGTTTCAGTTCTTTGTAGATTCTGTCAGACATATAATTTGCGAATATATTCTGCCATTCTCTAGGTTGCTTATTTACTCTGTTGATTATTTCTTTTGCTGTGCAGGAGCTTTTTAGTTAAGTCCTACTTATTTTTGTTGTTGTTGCATTTGTTTTTGAGGTCTTAGCCATAAATTCTTTGCCTAAGCCAATGTTCAGAGGAGCTTTTCCTAGGCTTTTTTATGATTTTAAACACTTAAGTCTTTAATCCATTTAGAAGTAATGTTTTTTTGTGTGTTTTTTGTTTTGTTTTGTTTTTGTTTGTTTGTTTGTTTGAGTTGGAGTCTCACTCAGTCGCCCAGACTGGAGCGCAGTGGCCGCTCCCGGCCACCGCAGCCTCGACCAGCTGGGCTCCAGCGATCCTTTCGCCTCAGCCTTCCAAGTAGTTGGAACTACAGGCGTGCGCTACCACACCCAGCTAATTTTTTTTATTTATTGTAGAGATGAGGTTTCGCCAATATGTCCAGGCGGGGGTCGAACCCGCGGGCTCAGGCAGTTCACTCACCTTGGCCTCCCAAAGTACGGGATTACAGGTTGAGCCACTGAGCCTGGCAGAAGTAATGTTTTTAATATAGTGAAGATAGGGATCAAGTTTCATTTTTCTGCATGTAGCTGTCCAATTTTCCTAGTACCATTTGTTGAATAGGGTGTCCTTGTCAAAAATCAATTCGTTGTAGGTATTTGGGTTTATTTCTGGATTCTCTATTTTGTTTCACGTGTCTACTCTTGTACTAATGCCATGTTGTTTTGGTTACCATACCTTGTAGTATAATTTGAAGACAGGTAATGTGACGCTTCCGGCTCCTCCACCCCCCCAAAAAAAATTGCTTTGACTATTCTGCCTCTTTTTTGGTTCCATATGAATTTTAGAATTGTTTTTAATAATTCTGTGAAGACTGACGTTGGTAGTTTGATAGGGATGACTTCAAATCTGTAGATTACTTTGGGTAACATTCATTTTAAGGAATTTTTTTATTTCCAGCTTTATTTCATTGTTGACCCCCAAATCATTTTAATAATGTTGGTTGTTTTCAATTCATGAACATGGGACATTTTTACATTTGCTTGTGTCCTCTAAAATTTATTTTATCTGTGTTTTATAGTTCTCCTTGTAGAGACTTGTCACCTCCTTGGTAAAATATATTCCTAGGTATGTTGGCTTTTTGACTGCTGTTATAAATGGAGTTGAGTCCTTGTTTTTCAGCTTGGCTACTACTGGTATATTCCAGTGCTACTAATTTGTGTGTGTTGATTTTGTATCCTGATACTTTACTGAATTCATTTATCAGGTCCATGAGTCTTTTGGAGGTGTCTTTAGGATTCCCTAGGCACAAGATAATATTGTCAGCATACAGGAATAGTCTGATATTTTTTCTTTTCTGGTTTGGATACCATTTCTTTCTCTTGCCTGAGAGCTCTGGCTAGGACTTCCAGTACTGTGTTGAATAGGAGTGGTGAAAGTGGGCATCCTTGCCTTGTTCCAGTTCTGAGGGGAAATGCATTCAGCTTTTCTCCATTCAGGATGACATAGGTTATGGGGTTATCATATATGGATTTCATTATTTTAAGGAACGCATTCTTTATGTTTATTTTGCTGAGGATTTTTTTAAATGAAAGGCTGCTGGATTTTGTCAAATGCTTTTTCTGCATGTATTGAAATGATCAAATTATTTTTTTTTTTAATTCTGTTTATGTGGTGGATCATGTGTATTGACTTGCATATGTCGAACTAGTATCCCTGAAGTAAGCCCACTTAATTGTGCTAGATTATTTTTTCTTTTCAATTTGCTAGTATTTTATTGGAGATTTTTGCATCTTTGTTCATCAGGGTTGTTGGTCTATTGTTTTATTTGTGTGTGTGTGTCTTTTCCTAGCCTGATACTGTCTTCATAGAATGAGTTACGGAGAATTCCCTCCTTTTCAATATTATGGAATGGCTTCAGTAAAAATGGGTACCAGTTCTTCTTTGAAAGTTTGATAGAATTTGACTGTGAGTCAGTCAGGTCCTGGACATATTTTGTTGTTGGGAGACATTTTAAATTACTGTTTCAATCACACTACTAGTTATTGGTCTGTTCAGTGTTTCTATTTCTTCCTGATTCAAGGTTAGGGGTTTGTGTGTTTTTGAGAATGTATCCATTTCCTATAGATTGTCTAGTTTGTTTGCATAGAGGTGTTCATAATAATCTCATATGATCTTTTTGTATTTCTGTGATATCAGTTGTAACATCTCCATTTTCATCTCTGATTGAGCTAATTTGAATCTTCTCTCATTTCTTAATCTAGTTAGTGATCTATTTTCCTTATCTCTTCAAAGAACCAACTTTTTGTTTCTTTGATTCTTTGTATTTGTGTGTGTGTGTTTCAATTTTATTTAGTTCTGCTATGATCTTTGTTTTTGATTTTCTTCTGCTAGCTTTGACTTTGGTTTGTTTGTGTTTTCCTAGTTCCTTGAGATGTTATTTTAGATTATCAATATGGGATCTTTAAGTGTTTTTAATCTCAGTCCTAAACACTATAAATTTTCCTCTGAGCACAGTTTTGGCTGTGTCCCAGGGGTTTTTATAACATGATTTTGTTGACATTCATTTTAAGGAATTTTTTTATTTCCATCTTTATTTCATTGTTGACCCCCAAATCATTCAGGAGCAGATTGTCTAATTCCCATGTATTTATGTAGTTTTGCGAGTTCTTCTTGGGGTTAATATCTAGTTTTATTTCACTGTGATCTGAAAAGGTGACTGATACGATTTTTTTTAACGTACTGAGACTTGATTGGTGGCCTATTATATGATCTATTTTGGAGAATGTTCCATGTGCTGATGAGAAATATATATATTCTGGCCGGGCTCGGTGGCTCAGCCTGTAATCCTGCGCCATTGGGAGGCTGAGATGAGTGGATTGCCTGAGCCCGCGGGTTCAAGACCCACCTGGGGAACGAGACCTCATCTCTACAATAAATCAAAAAATCAGCCGGACATGATAGCACATGCCTGTAATTCCGGCTACTTGGAAGGCTGAGGCGGAAGGATCGCCAGAGCCCAGCAGGTCGAGGCTGCGGTGGCCGGGAGCAGCCACTGCCACTGCACTCCAGTCTGGGTGACAGAGTGAGACTCCAACTCAAAAAAAAAAAAAAAAAAAATATATATATATATATATATGTATATATATATTCTGTAGTTTTGGGGTGAAATGCTCTGCAGATGTCTGTTAAGTTAATTTGCTCTAGGCTCCAATTTAGCAACAATGTTTCTTTGATGACTTTCTGCCTTGATTATCTGTCTTTTGCTGTCAGTTAAGTGTTGAAGTCTCCCACTAGTATTGTATTGCTGTTTGTCTTTTTTCTTAGGTCTGGTAGAATTTATTTTATAAAACTTGGAGCTCTGCTGTTAGGTGACTATATTTTTTTTGTTTTGTTTTTTGTTGTTGTTGTTTGTTTGTTTGTTTGTTTGTTTTTTGAGTTGGAGTCTCACTCTTCGCCCAGACTGGAGTGCAGTGACCGGGAGCAGCCTCGACTTCCTGGGCTCCGGCGATCCTTCCGCCTCAGCCTTCTGAGTAGTTGGAATTACAGGCGTGCGCTACCACGCCCGGCTGATTTTTTGATTTATTGTAGAGATGAGGTCTCGCTGCCCAGGCGGGTCTCGAACCCACGGGCTCAGGCAATCCACTCACCTCAGCCTCCCAAAGGCGTGGGATTACAGGCTGAGTCACCAAGCCCAGCTAGGTGACTATATATTTTTTAATTGTCGTATCTTCTTGTTGGATTCCCTCTATCATTATATAATTAATTGTCTTCCTTCACTATTGTTAATTTAAAGTCTATTTTATCTGATATGGGAATGGCTATTTCTGCTCACTTTGTTTCCCATTTGCATGGAATATTTTTTCCTACACCTTTGCCTTGAGTCTATAGGAGTCTGTGTGTTAAGTGGCTCTCCTGAAGGCAACAAATATTAGGACTATGCTTTTTATTCATTCCCAATCTGTATAATTTAAGTGAAACATTGAGACCATTTACATTCAGGGTCAGTAATGCTATGTACGATACTATTCCATGCACCATGTTGGTTGTCAACTGTTTTTTGTTTTTGTTTTTGTTTTCTTTCTTTCCTTCTTTATTTCTTTCTTTCTTTCTTTCTTTCTTTCTTTCTTTCTTTTTCTTTCTTTCTTTCTTTCTATTGTTGGTGTTCTATAAACTCTGTGAGCTTTATTATTTCCAGTGTTTTTCTTTTTTTCCCCAGTGTTTTTCTACTGGTATATTTTGACCCTTTGTTTCCATATTTAGAACTGTTTTAAGTATTTCTTGTAGAGCCAGTCTAGTGGTGACAAATTCCCTCAGTGTTTGCTTGTCTGAGAAAAACTTTATTTCTCTTTCACTTATTAAACTTAGTTTTGTGAGATACAAAATCTTTGACTGACTATTACTCTGTTTGAGAGATTGAAGATAGGGCTCTAGTCCCTTCTGGCTTGTAGAGTTCCTGCTGAGAAGTCTGCTGTGAGTCTAATAGGTTTTTCTTTGTAAGTTATTTGATGCCTTTTTTTCATTGCACTTAAAATTCTTTCCTTCACATTAACCTTGCATAATCTGATGACTATATTTCTTGGGAATGATTTTTTTGTAATGCATCATCCAGGGTTTCTTTGGGATTCTTGCTTCTGGGTGTTTAAATCTGTGACAAGGCCAGGAAAGTTTCCCTCAATTATTCCCTCAAATAGGTTTTTCAAACCTGTTGCTTTCTCTTCTTCCTCAGGAACACCTATGATGCTTAGGTATGTACTTTTTACATAATTCCACATTTTTGAGACTTTGTTTCATTCTCTTGATTCTTTTCTTTTGTTGTCTCGTTGGGTTAATTTGAAAGTCTTGTCTTCAGGTTCTAAGATTCTTTCTTCTACATGTTCTAGTCTTCTGTTAAAAATTTCTACTGCATTTTTTTTACTTTCTTAAATGCGTCTCTAATTTCCAGAAGTTTTGCTTTTTTTAAGTATCTGTCTCTTTGGAGAATTTTTCATTCGTGTCCTGAATAGTTTTGTTTTATTTTTTTTCTTTATGCTGATTTTCAACTTTCTCCTGAATCTCACTGAGCAATTTTATAATCAACCATTTAAATTCTATCTCTTGAATTTTAAAGATTTCATTTTGGTTAAAGTCCATTGCTAAAAAGTTAGTGTGGTCTTTTGGGGGTGTTGAAGAACTATTTTTTCATATTGCCAAAATTCTTTTTCTGATTCCTTCTCATTTGTGTAGACTTTCTTCTTATTTGAGGTTGGCAGGGGCTGAAATAGGCACTGTAGGATTCTCTTCATTATATATAGCATTGTATGGTGAGTTTCTCAGTTGCTGACTGTGGTGGTAGTGTGCTGGATACCTGTACAATCTCAAGGTGTGCTGCGTAGCTGGGGTAGTTTGGATAGTGATGTTAGCTGGGGTCTGGGATGAGACCCTTCCAAAAGCTGAGGTATTATATCAGATGTAATGAGCCATGAGCCTATTGACCTCCAACCAGGAGGTGGCACTTGCACGAGAGAGTCAGTTGTGACAGTGCCTATGGGCTTTCAGCTTGGCCTATATTTCCTGCAAGGAAATGCCCAGCCAACTTAGGTGATGGGTGGGGTTATGAGGACCACCCAAGTTCACTATTTTGAACCTTCAAAGAGGAGGTGCAGGGGGAGAAGCACTTAAGCTCCCTACCTGTGTACACTATTGGCTACCTCGGTGGAGATTGGGAAGGAATTCCCAGTTGCTGGGATAATACTGTCACACTGTGCAGGGGTTACATGAAAGAATTTACATGGGGTGGGGGATGAAAGGTTTGCTAGAGCAAGGAGTCCCACCCAGCTCTCCTACCTTAGCCTCAGGCAGTCTGTGTTCAGAATGTAAAAGAGTGGTCAGCCCCAGGTCTTCTCATGGGAGCCCACCCCAACCAGGAACTGACTGCTACAGCAGAATTTGCCTTTGGGGCAAAGGAAAGTGTCAGGTCTTCCAGGCTGACTAGAATGCAGCCACCCACAAGGGCTGAGTTCCCAGAGAATGGCTGCTAGAGCCACCCAGGGCTTTTATTCCTCCACCACTTCATATAGGTTTTGGCAGAGCACAGCTGCCAGTATCACAGTTTCCTGTGAGCGACTGCAGTCCCGCAAGACTCAGGCTGCCTTCAAAGTCTGGGGCAGGAGCACAGAACTCCTGAATTCCCCTCATTCACCTCTCCCACCGTGTCCAGAGGCTGTCTGTGGTTTGGGTGGTGATTCAGGAGAGTCTGGCTAGTTCTAATCAGGCGATCAATTTTTTTTTCTTTCCTCTCTGTGAAACTTTTCACTTCTCTTATGGGTTGTACTCCTGGTCTTCCTCCTCTCTGAATGATGAGAAACTCTCTCTTTTGTTTTATTCCATGGGGGAGAAAAACCACCATAGCTGCTTTTTGTCAGTCATCTTAATTCTCTCTATCCACTCTTTTTAATGAATGTTCACAATATCAATGTAGTCAAATATGGTCCATATGTTTGACCTCATTTTTACCCTAGGGTCAAGTAAATATTCTTCTACACAGTCTTCTAAAAGTCTTTTTTTTTTCTTTATGTTTTGATCTTTATTTATTTGGAGTTGATATTTTGTGCATCATGCACAGTGAGGTTTAACTGCAATCTAACTTCAATAGTTTGGGACTCTCTTTAGAAGTGTCCTCAGTCTTTGTCAGAGAACTCAGGTAGTTGATGAAAAAAGATGAGAAATCTGCATGAAAATGCCTGAGAAGACAACTTTTGTCACTATTTAAATTTTAGTTTATATAAGTAACACATATTTATGATAAGTATTCTAACACAAAAGTGAGAAAATACTTTAGTCTTTATTTTTTTTATAATCAATATTTTTTATTTTGATATTGTGGGGTACAGTTAAGGGTTAGGTATACAAATATGCTTCATTCAGGCCCCCTTGTTGATAATTGGTGTCTCCCCGTCTCCAGACAGATGTTTACTACCATTAGTCCCATCCCCCCCCCCATAGTTTCCCAACACTGTCAGTCATTTTCTTATAGTATTGCATTGGATGATCACGGTCCACTATATGAGTGAAAATATGTGATACTTAGATCTTTGTTTCTGTGAGAGGTCACTTAGTATTATAGACTCTAGCTCCATCCAGGTTATTACAAAATTCATGATTTTGTTCTTTTTTACGGCTGCATATTATTCCATCGTGTATATGTACCACATTTTTTAAATGTGGCTGGTTCCAGGTTCTTGCTATTATGAACAATGCTGCAATAAACATTCACGTGCAGGTATCTTTTTTCCCAGTAGGGGGATTGCAGGGTCATATGGGAGGTTGATGTTTAGAACTTTTAGGAATCACCACACTGCTTTCCACAGAGGGTACACTAGTTTACACTCCCACCAACAGTGTGGAAGTGTTCCCTTTTTGCCACACCCTCTCCAGCAGCTGTTGTTTTTTGAGTTGTTGATAATTGCCATTCTGACTGGAGTTAGGTGGTATCTCAGTGTGGTTTTGAGTTGCATCATCCTGATGATTAGTGAGGTTGAACATTTCTTCATGTGTCTGTTGGCTGCTCGGATGTCTTCCATTGTGAAGTGTCTGTTCATATCTTTTGCCCACTTTATAGTGGGGTTGTTTGCCTTTTTCTTTTCAGCACGTTTGAGTTCCTTGTAGATCCAGGATGTTAAGCCTTTGTCAGAACTGGAATTGGCAAATACTTTTTCCCAGTCTGTAGGCTGTCTTCCTGCTCTCTTGATGGTTTCTTTGGCTTTGCAGAAGCTTGTCAGTTTAATGAGGTCCCACTTGTCTATCTTATCCCTTATGGCCTGTGGGTTTCGAGTTTTGTTCAGGAAGTGGATGCCAGTTCCAATTTCCATGAGAGTATGTCCTTCATTTTCTAAGGTTCTTATGGTTTGAGGTTTTATATTTAGGTCCCTGATCCATTTGGAGTTAATTTTCATGCATGGGAATAGATAGGGGTCCTGTTTCAATCTTCTGCATGTGGTCAGCCAGTTTTCCCAGCACCATTTACTGAATGGTTCTCCTCTCCCCAGTGGTAGGTGGTGGAGACTTTGTCGAAGATGAGTTGGTTGAGAAATTGAGGTCTTGCCTCTGGAATCTCAATTCTATTCCATTGGTCTATATACCTGTTCCTATACCAATACCAAGCTGTTTTGATGATTGTAGCTTTATAGTAAAGTTTGAAGTCTGATAATGTGATACCACCTGCTTTGTTTTTTTTGCTGAGGATTGGTCTGGCAATTCTTGGTCGTTTGTGTTTCCATATGAATTCCTGTGTTGTTTTTTTCTAGTTCTGAGAAGAATGTTGCTGGTAATTTGATAGGTATTGCACTGAATCTGTAGATTGCCTTAGGTAAGATGGACATCTTCACAATGTTGATTCTTCCAATCCATGAGCATGGGATATTTTTCCACTTGTTTGTGTCATCTTTGATTTCTTTGAGCAGAGTTTTGTAGTTTTCATTGTAAAGGTCTTTCACATCTCTGGTTAGGAAGATGCCAAGGTATTTCATTTTTTGTGTGTGTGGCTATTTTGAATGGAATTGTGCTTCTTATTTGGGGTTCTGTTTGTTTATTATGGGTGTAAAGAAATGCGATTGTCTTTTGCACATTTATTTTATATCCTGAGACCCTGCCAATGGCCTTTACCAGTGTAAGGAGGTTTTTGACAGATTCTCTTGGGTTTTCAAGGTATACAATCATGTCATCTGCAAAGAGAGATAATTTGACTTCCTCTTTTCCTATTTGGATACCCCTGATTGCCTTCTCTTCTCTGATC
>NW_007253579.1:428262-479404 GCF_000164805.1 Carlito syrichta | reverse complement strand
CAGTACTATATTGAACAGGAGGGGTGAGAGTGGGCATCCTTGTCTTGTTCCAGTTTTCAGGGGAAATGGTTCCAATTTTTGTCCGTTTAGGAGTATGCTGGCTGTGAGTTTCTCATAGATGGCTTTTACTACTTTGAGGTATGTTCCCTGTATGCCTAGATGTTCAAGGGTTTTTATCAAGAAGGGGTGCTGGATTTTATCAAAAGCTTTTTCTGCATCTAATGATATAATCATGTGGTTTTTGTTTTGACATCTGTTGATGTATTTAATTACATTTATTGTTTTACAAATGTTGAACCAGCTTTGTGTCCCAGAGATGAATCCTATTTGGTCATATAATGAATTATTTTTGAGATGTGTTGCTGAATCCGGTTTGCTAGGATCTTGTTGAGAATTTTTGCATCTATGTTCATCAAAGATACTGGCCTGTAGTTCTCTTTTTTTTGTTGGATCTTTACCTAGCTTGGGTATCAATGTGATGTTAGCTTCATAAAATGATTTGGGGAGGGTTCCATCTTTCTCAATCGCCTGAAATAGCTTCAGTAGGATTGGAATCAGTTCCTCCTTAAATGTCTTGTAGAATTCTGCTGGAAAGCCATCTGGTCCAGGGCTTTTTTTTTTGTAGGTAGTTTTCTTATTACGTAGTCAATTTTCTTGATTGTTATTGGTCTATTTAGGGTCTCAATTTCTTCTTGTTTCAACCTAGGCAGGTGGTGTGATGACAGAAAGTCCTCCATTTCCTTGAGGTTTTCAAGTTTGTTTCCATACAAGTGTACATAGTAGTCTCTGATGATGTTTTGTATTTCTTCAGGGTCAGATGTGACTTCATCTTTTGTGTTTCTGATTGTGCTTATTTGGGTTTTTTCTTTCTTTTTCTTGGTCAGTCTAGCTAGGGGACCATCAATCTTGTTTATCCTTTCAAAGAACCAGCTTTTTGTTCCATTGATTTTTTTGTATTGTCTTTTTGTCTTCTATGTCCTGGATTTGGGCTTTTATTTTGGTGATCTGGATTTTTCTGCTGAAATTAGGGTTTTTGTGATCTTGCTTTTCCAGCTTCCTTAGGTGGCTTGTTAGGCTATTAATTTGTGCTCCTTCCATTTTCTTCATGTGTGTTTGTAGGGATATAAATTCCCCTCTTACTACAGCTTTTAAGGCGTCCCAGAGATTTTGGTAAGATGTTTCTTCATTTTCATTTGTTTCCAGGTATCTTTTGATCTCCATTTTGATTTCGTCATTGATCCAGGAGTTGTTTAGCATCATGCTGTTTAGTGTCCATGTCTTTGTGGGTTTTGGGGGGACCTTGTTGGTGTCAATGTTTATTTTTATTCCACTGTGGTCCGAGAAGGTGCATGGTAGAATTTCAGTCTTTTTAAATTTGCTTATGCTTGATTTATGGCCAATAATGTGGTCAATCTTGGAATACATCCCGTGCAGTAATGAGTAGGATGTGTATTCTCTGGTCTTTGGATGGAGTGTTCTGTAGGTATCAATTAAGTCCATTTGGTCCAGAGTCACATTGAGGTTCCGAATCTCGTTGCTGATTTTTTGTCCCGATGATCTGTCGAGGGTTGTGAGTGAGGTATTAAAGTCCCCAATTATGATGGTGTTAGAATCAGTATCTTTCTTTAGTTTTCCTAGAAGTTACTTTGTAAAAGTTTGTGCACCTATGTTAGGTGCATATATGTTTAGGATAGATATTTCTTGTTGATGGAGTGAGCCTTTTATCATTATGTAGTGGCCCTCTGTATCTTTTTTAATTTTTGATGACTTAAATGGTATTTTGTCTGAAATTAGGATCACAAATGGAATGTGTTCCATTCGCCTGGAAATTTGTTTCCCATCCTCTTACTTTGAGTCTGTGCATGTCCTTTCTAGTGAGATGGGTCTTTTGAAGGCAGTATATTGTTGCCTGGTGATATTTTATCCATTTTGCCATTCTATGTCTTTTCAGTGGTGCATTTAGTCCATTCACATTCACGCTAATTATTGAAATGTGAGAGTTCATCCCTAACATACAGTTTTTTTAGAGTTGTACTTCCACTTGCTTTATTGTCTTTCTTTTGTTTTGGGGGTTGGTTCATATGTATTTTATTATTTTTCCTGTACTCTTGTGAAAAATGTTGCTCTTTTTTCCCCCTTTTCTTCTGTGTTTAGTACTTTCTTAAGTGTTTCGTGTAGAGGTGGTTTGGTGGCAGCATAGGTTCTTAGGGATTGGATATCTGGGAAAGATTTTAATTCTCCCTCGCTGATGAAGCTTAATCTTGCAGGGTAGGTTATTCTTGGTTGAAATTATTTATCTTTTAGGACTTTGAAGATAGGGCTCCAAGCTCTCCTAGCCTGCAGGGTTTCTGTAGATAAATCTGCTGCTATTCTAATTGGTTTTCCATGGTAGGTAATCTGACCTTTTCTCTTGCTGCCTTTAGGATTTTTTCATTTATGCCTACTTTGTTTAGGCGAATTATGATGTGTCTAGGAGTTGGTTTCCTCATTTGTTGTCTTGCGGGGGTTTCTGGATCTCTTTTGTTTGAGTTTTTGCATCATTGATTAGATAAGGGAAGTTTTCTTGAATGATCTCATGGAAGGTTTGTTCCAATGTGGTCTCTGTCTCTCTTTCTGCCTCAAGCAGACCAATTACTCTTAGGTTAGGCCTCTTGAGGTAATCGCTCATCTCTTGAAGGTTTTTTCTGTCTTTTTGAACTTGTTTTCTGTGTTTTTGAGAGTTTGGGTTATTTCTATATTTTGGTCCTCAAGCTCTGAGATTCTTTCTTCTGCTTGGGTAATTCTGCTTTCCATGCTTATCAGTTTATTGTTTATTTCATTCACAGTATTCTTTATTACTGTTATCTCCGATATCAGCTCCTTTCTAGTTTCTTCTTGAGTCTCTTCAATTCTTTTTAATCTCTCCATTAATGTCTTGATATCTAGGTTTGTATTTTAAGACCAGTCATTCTGGGTGGGGCTCTTCGTTGTTTGCATTCCAAAGTCAGTTTTTTCAGTGTTTGCCCTCCCAGGAGTCTGGGAGAGACCCATATTCTTCTTTTGGTTTTTCTTCATTTGTGTAGATTTTTCTCTCTCGTCCCTTAGTGGATTAAGTTCCTGAGATCTAATCTCCAGCCTCTCTCCTCTGTTTCTGTTGCATGCAGTTAGCTTGTTGCCTAGGAGATCTGTGACACTAGTCTCTATTCAGCATAGGGGAGGGGCTTTGTCTCCTGTTAATGACATCACCGTGGGAACCAAGGTGGAGGCATTGATAGGTGGGCGGGGTGATGCAATGTAAATATGCCTTGAAAATGGCAGAGGTGGCGATTTTATTTCACTTTTAGGGGCGCTCCTGTGGATCTCCAGGCGGGACCAACTGCACAGCTGGGCACTGGATCTGGGATGCCTCCAGCCGGTTAGGGTGGAGGAGAGGGTCAGGCGTTCCCTCCTCTGGAGCTGGATGCCTGCGATCAGCACCTTATGCCAGCTTGGGGTTCTGCCCTCTTACACAGGCTTGTGGTCACACACGCTGAGTGCTTCAGCCAGGGTGGGCCCGGGTCTTCCGATCTCCAAAGCTCCAGAGGGCAGGTGGTGGCTCTGGGTCCCTCCCAGAGCACTTTAGCCAGAAATGGAACCAGTATTTCTAAGAGGCAGGCGCTCAGAGCCTCCCTGCATGACCAGCAGCTTCATGCTGGGTGCTGGTCTCAATGATGTAGCGTAGCCAGGGATGGAGCTGGGATTCGGGATTTGGGATTCCCCAGCTGGCCGGAATCACATATAGTGGAGCAGCTGCAGTCCAGCCACAATGTCTGGCCCTGCATGGGACCAAAAGTCCCCAAGCCTCGTACCAGTGTGGCTGGATGTGGGTGGGGGGGTGCAGAAAGAAAAGTAATAGTCTTTTTGGGAAACTCATGTTCAGAGAATCTCAGGGATCCACCTATGTGGTCGCCATCTTCAGGTCGCCTCATACTTTAGTCTTTAAATACTACCTGCCTATCCAGAAATCATTCCCCAGAGGTAACAACTGTTAACATTTGATATATAGGCTTATAGATCTTTCTCCTAAGCACAGGTAAATATTTATGTAACCCCAATGCCACTCCTTGCAATGTTTTCCAATTATTCTGCTCCAGTGTCAACCACATGTTAACCTAGGCACATCACTGAGCTTGACCAATGGACATCCACTAGAAAAGCATGTAACACAAGCAGTTCTTGATTTGTGTAGGCTTCACTGATGATCAGAAATTAGGAAGATACCATGTTCTGTACTCAACTTTGTTAACTCTTTGTCTCCTCTTTTCTACCCCCAACCCCAAATCAATAGTTAATATCCTTGAGCCTCATTTCTCTCTAGCATAGTAACCTTTTCTCTCATGGCACTTATTACAATATATAATGATTGCTATGGCTTGAATGTGTCCCCTAGAGTTTATGTGTTGAACTCTCAATCCCCAGAGTAACAGAGGTAATTAAGATTAATGGAGTGATGTCATTATTGTGCCAGTGAATTTATTATTCCAAGAATGGGTTTCCTATAAAGGGAGTCCAGCCAATTTGCTGACTTGCTCCCTCTCCCTCCCACCTCTTTATTTTTATTTATTTATTTATTTTTGCCTTTCTGTCTTTCATTATGGGAAGGTACAGCATGAAGGCCCTCACCAGAGATGAGCCTGTCAGTCTTGGACTTCCCAGCCTCTAGAACTGTAAGAAACAAATCTCTGTTCATTATAAATTTCCTGGTCTTAGGTATTGTGTTATAGCAGCACAAAATGGACAAGGAAAACAATATATCCATTTAGGTCTTTATGCATTCAATGCTTATCACCACTCAAGACCAAGGGTCAGAAAACTGCAACTCATAATTCAAATTCAGTCCACTATCTGCTTTTGTAATAAAGTTTTACTGGAACACAGCCTGTATTGTCTATGGCTGCTTTCATGCTATAACAGCAGAGTTGAATCCTTACAACAGAGGATGTATGTTCCTCAAACCTAAAATCATTACTAATATAGACTTTTACAGAAAAACTGTGCCAACCCCTATTCTAGACTATAGGTGCAAAATGTCTTTTCAACATTTTATAACCAACATCTAGTACTGTGTCTCACTAATTTAAAGGTATCTGTCACAGAGATTTATCTAGAATCATGAGTTTCAAAGGTGAAAATATCTTTGTTAGGCCTTTTATTTTTGTCAACTATGTAAAATATTTGACATAATCACTGAGGTTAAATATTAAACAAATTGATTAAGAAACCCATTTAGAATTGATAAACCTGAACAATTCTATGCAAAGCATATCCCCAAAGACCAGATCTTATTGGTCCTGTCTGTTTCTTTTCCTGATCTCAACCTTTAAGGAAATATGTATTTATGTACTTAGTAATTCAGCTAAATGCCCTCTCCTATTAAGTATGCACCAAGGAAGTAAATAACTGATTAGTATTCATCTTTGTAGTGTTAATATTTTAACACTCTCTACCAGATGAGTCAGACCACTCATTGCACACTGGCCTTCAGAAACATGTTCTTCCCTCCAGACACCTGCCTGACCATGCCACAACCATGCTATTGGTAGGTTTGGTCCACAAGTAGCCCGGGGAGGTAAAACAACCAGAATCATCTTGCTATATTCAGTTATGTCACTTTCTATAGTTTTTCCTTTTCATATGATGTTTCACTTGTCAATATTTTATCTTTTCTCATTATTGTATGATAATTTCCCCAGTAATCATTAGTTTATGCTGTTTTATGTTTCTCTTTTTTTGTGTGTGGATTAAGGTACTACAGAATTCACAAATTTTAAATATATGGCTTGATGAATTTTGGCAATTGCATATAATCATGTAGCCATCACTACAATAAAGATGTGGAAGAGTCCCTTTGCTCCAAATAGTTCCTTTGTGCCTTTTATACTTCATCTTCTGCTCCCACTCCACCTCTGACTTTGTGAAACCACAGCACTGCTTTTTCTTAATATAGTTTTGCCTTTTCTAGAATGTCATGTAATTGGAATCAGAGAGTATGTAATATTTTGTGTTTGACTTTCTCATTTAGAATAATGTTTTTTAGATTTATCTATGTTGGTGCATGTACTTTCTAAAATTATGATTAATAGTCCATGGTACACAACTTGTTTGCCCTCTCATCAATTAGAACATTTGAGTTTTTTCCAGCATTGGGCTAATATAGATAATATCCACACATTTTTAAAACATGTTTCATAATAAAAACCTAAAAATAGAATTGCTGAATCATATAATAAATGTATGGTTAACTGTATGAGGTATTGCCATGTTCTTTTTCAAAGTAGCTTTACCATTTTGCATTCTACTAGCAACATAAGAGAGAGTTCTGGTTGCTCTTCATTCTCACAAAATTTTGGTACTATCAATCTTTTTTTTTCTTTTTTCTTTTTTTGTTTACAGGAAGCATTCTTGTGAGTGTGAATTAGTATCTCAGCATTTTCTTGTTGACTAGTGATGTTGAGCATCTTTTTATGTGCTTATTCTGATAGCTATTTTGTGGAGTATTTCTTCAAGTCTTGTGGTGTGTGTGTGTGTGTGTGTGTGTGTGTGTGTGTGTGTGTGTGTGTGAAAACTGGGGTATGTCTTTGTTTTGCCATGAGTATGCTTTATATATTCTGAATACTAGCCTTTTGTATAATATATGTTTAGCAAAACATTTCCCCAAGTTTCTGGCATGCCTGCTTATATTTTTAATGAATCCTTTCAAAGAACAATTGTTTTTAATCTCGAAATTTATTTTATCATTTTAGGGTTTCTGCTTTGGTATTTTATTCCAGGAATCTTTGCCTAACCCAATGTTACAAAGATTTTCTCCTATGCTATCTTCCAGAATTTAATAGTTCTAATTCTTGCGTTAAGATCTGTGACAGATTTAAAATTAATATTTTTGTATGTTGTGAAGTAAGGTTTGAGATTAATTATTTTTCATACACATAGCCACTTTGTCCAGCACTATTAATAATAGATTATTTTTCCCAATTGTTTTATTTGACAACTTTGTTGAAAATCAATTGATCATATAGGTGTGGATCTATTTTTGATTCTCTATTCTGATCCATTGATCTTTACATCTGCCCTTTAATCAGTGCCTCGCAGTCATCATTATTGTTCAATATACAAAAGAACAACTGCTAACGCCACTTGTCATTTAACAAATGCTTCAGATTCTATAGCAGGTCTATGTGAACACTTCCAGCTTATCAGACTTTCAGAAGAACAATGTGGCCAAAGAGAATGTATCATCCATAGGTATGGAGGACAGAGAGTAGGTCAGCACTCAACACTTTGATGTGACAGTCAAGTCAGACACAGCTGTTAAGCCTATATATTGCAGCCAGTTTCCAGTGAGTAACAGTATGCAGAACACTGTTTTGTAATTAATGAAGTGAGGCTTTCCAAATACTTCGGGATTAGAGCCAAGGTCCACTCTAGGCAACATTAATCAGCCTACAGCACTTTTAGAAAGATTTTTGATGTAAAATTCAATGACGGTGCAACTCAACAAATGTTTATCAAGCATCTAGCAGTGATTATAAAGTTCATACACATAAGTGTATACACAATAATTATGTAATATAAATATTTTATATATATAAAAATAAATATATGGATCTATGAAAAATAAGACATGTTGTCTATCATCAACTTGAGAGGTATACTGATAACTTAAATAACTTGTTAAAATAAGGGATACACATGTGCAATGGGCCACAAGAACCCAGAACAAGGTAAGTAAACCAAACTAATAACTTAAAGAGCAGTTTTAGGAAGAAACAAAAACTGAGATTAGGCATGAAAGATATGTGTTACTTAACCCCTACAAAAAAATGATAAGATAGAGATTTTAGGGAATGGGAAGAGTCTGAACAAAGAGATGGAAACAACCTGCAGGATATGTCTCTAGTGTTTTATTTCCAAAGCTGGGTGTGGTAGAAAATGAGATTGGAAATTTAACTATGCCATATCGTGGAATTTTAAAGACTCAATCCAGAAAGCTTCCTTTCAATTAACTTTCTCTCTGTTCTGCACTCACTGACGCTGGGATCTACCATTTTCCCTTCTTCCTAACTACTTTGCATTCTCTTAATGCCACATCATGGCTTGCATCTGTATCACTACTGGGAGACCCACATTGGAAGGGGCAATTGTTGTATCCCAGCACCTAGGACATAGCAGAATTAGGAAATGTGCTTAACACGATGATGATTGTAGTTTGCTGGAAAGGTAACCCTTGAATAAATATATGAGCTTGCTATGTCCCAAAAACATATCAGTACAATTTTGAAGAAGTTAGGCAGGTCTTAGAAAAATGGGTAGAGAAGTTAAGAGACATGAGTTCTAGCCCTAACATCACATATGGTAAATTACAGGGGATGTGTGTCAGAATAAGCTCTATTACAATTTACAAAATTATAAGTCTTTGATAAAGCTTTAAAACTAATTGTAACTTAATTTTTTTTATTTTAAAGATATGGAGTATAATTCAGGATTAGGTAAATTAGTGATCATCATACAGGTAAAATTTTGACCTCCTTTTGACTCCTATTTTGCCTGATTTGAGATCAGGTACCCTTATTGATGTTATGTGTCCCCCTCCCCCAGCAGTGTCCCACTACTGCCAATCCCTTTCTTATAGTATTATGATAAATGTTCAGGGTCTGCTTATGTGTGAGAACATGTGATACTCAGTTCTTTGTTTCTGTGATAATTAGCCTTCTATTAATACATAAAACAGCATAATCTTTTCTGATTTTAATAAAGATTTTAAAAAATCAGACTTCTGAGATTTATTTTTAATTACACCACTGAACGTCTTATAATGCTTTAAGGTACATTTGAAAAGTATTTTCCACCAAGTAGTAAAGCTGGATCCTGCACCAACAAATCATCCAGTTACTTCTAAACTAAATACTTCCCAATTAAGGAATGCCATCAGCTAGGTTAAATATTGTTAAAAGTACAACCTTCCATCAAACTCTCCTATTTTTTTTTCTTTCTTTCAGCACCTAAGTCAATATCTTAAACTATTTGTGTGTGAATTAGGATTTTTTCTATATACTGTGTAAATACAAAACAATATAGATATAAACTGTATACTAAGGCCAATAAGCCAGTCATGAAATAAGAGTGATAAATAAACCTTAATTGTAGTAAAACAATGAGATTTCCAGGTTAGTCTGTTACTGCAGTATAACCTAGTCTAGTTTGACTAACACAGATGCTTTATAGCATTTCCCAGATAGAAAAATGGAGATTAAGTGAACAGTAGAGTTAAGGCTCAAGCCTAGTCCTGACCACACCAATGGCCCTCAACTTTAACTGACATTGGCATAATTTAGGCAACTTTTCCTAAAATACATATTCCTAAAGTTCCAGGCACAGAGAGTTTGATTCAGTAGGTATGGAGTGAGGGGCCAGATAAATATATACTTAACATGGTCCCCAGGTGATTCTGCTGCACAGGAGGTATGGGAGGCATCAAACTGTACCACAGATGATTTCCAGCAAGATGGTGGCAGGACAGGTCGGACTGTGAGAGTATCCTCAAAGGAGAGTGTCCATAAAGACTCTTGCTATCCCCTGGGTGGCTGCTGCTACTGCCAGTCTGCTCCTTGGCCAGCCATGCCAGCCCACGAGCTGGAAGACCCCAGCCCCAGGTGCTGCCACCACTGCCCAGGCAACCCTTGGCTCCCGGCCCTGTGGAGTTCCAGACTATCTCATTGGCTTTACCTCCCAGCTCTGCCCCATGCCACACCAACCTGTCTCACAAGGAGGAGGCCCATGCCTAGTGGGGAAATGCCAACCTCAGCCATTTTCCCTGTGCCAGGACCAAGCAGAAATCTGCACTGCATGCCCAGCTCTGCTCAGCCTCCAACTTGGAACCTAAGGTAATCGCATCAAATTGGGAGAGAAAGAAGCCCCTCTCCCATGCTAAATAGGACACAGGTCAGATCTGAGTGGCAGACTTGACAGGCAGCAAGCCAGCTGAGTCCAGATCTGATCCAACCTCCTTTCACAGCAGGGCTGGGGCATCTGACCCTAACTGTGAGCAATGCTATCAGCCTGCAATAAGAGCTAGAGATCAGAGCTGAAAGGACGTTGGACTTATAGGAACAATCTCAGAGTGAGCTTGGATTCATGCTTTTATTGTTTTTATTCTTTTTTTGTTTAATCTGCTCATTTTTGTTTGCTTTTTTAGTTTTTTTGTTTTGTATTTTACTTTTTACTATCTTTGTGGCTCTTTTCATTTGTTAGTCAGTATATTTGTCTGTTTTCCCTCTTACACTTCTCTCTCTCCACCTTCTTCCCTCTTTCCCCCCTCCTTCCTTGTTCCATTCTTTTTCTTTTTTTGCCTCATTTGCTTTCAGGGAGCAAACCTGATTGCAAAGCAGTGGGAAGTGGGTTCCAGGGTACCCATACACCTGTCGGTGGATACTGGGATCTGCAGATAAGTTTTGAATCACAGCTTTCCCCTCAACTAAATCTCAAAACTGCAAAACAGGTATAGCACCCAACCCACAGTCCAGCTTCAGAATTAAACAAAGCTAGAGGATCCACACAAGGAAGAATAGAAGATTGAGCAAACAGAAGTAAAAGCATCCCTGCCATCTCTGAACAACAGAATTAAAGAAGAGGGGAGGGGGAAAAAGCGGGGAGGAAAATCTATACAAATGAAGAAAAACCAAAAGAAGAATATGGGTTTAACACAGACCCCTGGGAGGTCAGACACTGAGAAAACAGACTTCAGAACACAAAAAATGAAGAGCCCCCAGATTGACTGGTCACATACTACAAACCCAGACATCAAGACATTAATAGAATAAAAAGAATTGAGGAGCGACAAGAGGAAAATAGGAAGGAGTTGATAACTGAGATAACAGCAGTAAAGAATACTGTGATTGAAATAAATAACAAACTGATAATCATGGAATTAGCCAAGCAGAAGAAAGAATCTTAGAGCTTGAGGATCAAAATATAGAACTAACCCAAACTGTCCAAAACATAGAAAAGAAGCTTAAAAAGAAGAAAAGCTTAAAAAGATAGAACAAAACCTTCAAGAGATGAGCGATTATTTCAAGAGGCTGAACCTAAGAGTAATTGGACTTCCTGTGGCAGAAAGAGAGACAGAGACCACCCTGGAGCAAACATTTCATGACATTATTCAAGAAAACTTACCTCATCTCATAAGTGATGTGAAAATTCAAATGCAAGAGATTCAGAGAACCCCTGCAAGACAACAAATGAGAAGACCAACTCCTAGACACATAGTAATTCACCTAAACAAAGTAGGTATAAAAGAAAAAATCCTAAAGGTAGCAAGGGAAAAAGGTCAGACTACCTACCAGGGAAGTCCAATTAGAATAGCAGAAGATTTATCTACAGAAACCCTCCAGGCTAGGAGAGCTTGGAGCCCGATCTTCAAAGTTATTAAAGATAAACAACTTCAACCAAGAATAACCTACTCAGCTAAGCTAACCTTCATCAGTGAGGGAGAATTAAAATCTTTCCCAGACATTCAATCCCTAAGAATTTACACTGCCTCTAAACCACCTCTACAAGAAACACTTAAGAAAGTATTAAACACACAAGAAAAAGAAAAAAAGAACAGCATTCTTCACAAGAGTGCAGAAAAAAGATTGAAAACACACATGTATCAACCTAAAAAGAAAGAACAAACAGGAACAACAACAACTCTATAAGAACCTCATGACAGTGATAAACTCTCACATTTCAATAATCAGCCTGAATGTCAATAGACTAAATGCACCACTGAAAAGACATAGAATGGCAAAATGGATAAAATATCATCAGGCAACAATATATTATCTCCAAGAGACTTATCTCACCAGAAAGAACACTCACAGATTCAAAGTAAGAGGATGGGAAGCAAAATTTCCAGCAACTAGAACACAAAAGAAAGCAGGAGTTGTGATCTTAATATCAGACAAAATGCCCCTTAAGCTATCAAAGATGTAAAAAGATACAGAAGGTCACTATGTAATGATAAGAGGTTCAATCTATCAAGAAGAAATATCTATCCTAAACATGTATGCACCCAACATAGGAGCACCAACTTTCATAAATCAGCTTCCGGGAAAACTTAAAAAAAATATTGACTCAACACTACAATAGCTGGGGACTTTAATACACCACTCACAACCCTAGACAGATCATCAAGACAAAAAATCAGCAAGAATATCCAGAACCTCAATGTGATTCTTGACCAAGTGAACTTAATTGATACCTGCAGAACACTCCACCCAATGACCACAGAATATACATTCTACTCATCACCGCATGGAGCATACTCTAAGATAGACCACATCTTTGGTCATAAATCAAGCATAAATAAATTTCATAAGATTGGAATTTTACCATGCACCTTCTCAGACCACAGTGGAATAAAAATAAATATCAACACCAACAAAGTTCCCCCAAAACCCACAAAGATATGGACACTAAACAGCATGATGCTAAGCAACTCCTGGGTCAACACGGAAATCAAAACAGAGATTAAAAGATATCCCAAAACAAATGAAAATGAAGAAACATCTTACCAAAATCTTTGGGATGACATGAAAGCAATAATAATATTATATAAGATATATAATAATAATAATATCTCTACAAACACACATGAAGAAAATGAAAATATCACAAGTTAACGGCCTAACAAGTTGCCTAAGGAAGCTGGAAAAGCAAGACCATCAAAACCCTAATTTCAGTATAAGAACAGATTGCAAAAGTAAAAGCCCAAATCTGGGACATAGAAGACAAAAAGATAATACAAAAAAAATCAATGAAACAAAGAGCTGGGTTTTTGAAAGTATAAACAAGATTGATGGTCCCCTAGCTAGACTGACAAAGAAAAAGGGAGAAAGGGGCAAAATAAGCACAATCAGAAACACAAAAGATGAAGTCATGTCTGATCCTGAATAAATACAAAAGATTATCAGAGACTACTATGTACACTTGTATGGGAACAAACTTGAAAACCTATAGGAGATGGAGGACTTTCTGACATCACTCAACCTCCCTAGGTTTGGAACAAGAAGAAATCAAGACCGTAAATAGATCAATAACAATCCAGGAAATTGACTATGTCATAAGAAAACTACCTACAAAAAAAAGAAGCCCTGAACCAGATAGACTTTCCAGCAGAATTCTGCAAAACATACAAGGAGGAACTGATACCAATTCTATTGAAAGTATTCTAGGCGATTGAGAAAGACGGAACTCTCCCCAAATCATTTTATGAAGCTAACATCACATTGATACCCAAGCCAGGTAAAGACCCAATAAAGAAAGAGAACTATCCTTGAGGAACATAGATGCTAAAATTCTCAACAGGATCCTAGCAAACCGGATTCAATAACACATCTCAAAAATCATCCACCACAACCAAGTAGGCTTCATCCCCGGGATGCAAGGCTGATTCCACATTCGTAAGACCATAAACATAAGTAAATACATCAACAGACATAAAAACAAAAACCACATGATTATATCATTAGATGCAGAAAAGCTTTTGAGAAAATCCAGCACCTCTTCTTGATAAAAACCCTTGAACATCTAGCCATAGATGGGACATACCTCAAAATAGTAAGAGCCATCTATGGGAAACCCACAGCCAGCATACTGCTTAATAGCCAGAAGTTGGAACCATTTCCCCTAAAAGCTGGAATGAGACAAGAATGCTCACTCTCATCCCTCCTGTTCAACATAGTTTTGGAAGTCCTAGCTAGAACAATCAGAGAAGAGAAGGCAATCGGGGGTATCCAAATAGGAAAAGAGGAAGTCAAGTTATCTCTTTGCAGACGACATGATTATATACCTTGAAAACCCAAGATAATCTGTCAAAAACCTCCTTGCACTAATAAAAGACTTTGGCAAAGTCTCAGGATATAAAATAAATGTGCAAAAGACAATCACATCTCTATACACCAGTAATAAGCAAACAAAATCCAAATAAAAAGTACAACTCAATTCACAATAGCCACAAAAGAAAATAAAATACCTTGGCATCTTCCTAACCAGAGACATGAAAGACCTTTACAATGAAAACTACAAAATATTGCTCAAAAAATAAAAGATGACATAAACAAGTGGCAAAATATTCCATGCTCATGGTTTGGAAGAATCAACGTCTTTAAGATGTTCTTTCTACCTAAGGCAATCTACAGATTTAATGCAATATCCATCAAATTACCAGCAGCATTCTTCTACCTAGAAGCAACAATACAGGAATTCATATGGAAATGTAAACGACCATGAGTAGCCAAAACAATCCTCAGCAAATAAAAAAATAAAGGCATCACACTCCCAGACTTTAAACTTTACTATAAAGCTACAATAATCACAACAGCCTGGTATTGGTACAAGAACATGCATAGAGACCAATGGAATAGAATTGAGATTCCAGAAGCAAAACCTCAATTTCTCAACTGACTCATCTTCAACAAAGCCTCTACTACCAACCACTGGGGAGACGAGAACCTAGTCAATAAACCGGCTGACCACATGCAGAAGATTGAAACAGGACCCCTACCTATCCCCATACATAAAAATCAACTCTAAATAGCAGAGACTTAAACATAAAACCTCAAACTACAAGAACCTTAGAAAATGCAGGAGGCACTCTTATGGAAATTGGAACTGGCAACCAATTCCTCATCAAAACCCCAAGTGCCCATGCCACAAGAGATAAGATAGACAAGTGGGACCTCATCAAACTGATAAGCTTCTGCAAAATCAAAGAAACCATCAAGAGAGCAGGAAGACAGCCCACAGAATGGGAAAAAATATTTGCCAACTCCATATCTGACAAAGGCCTAATATCAAGGATCTACAAGGAATTCAAATGTGCTGAAAAGAAAAAAACAAACAACCCCATTACAAAGTGGGCAAAAGATATTGACAGACACTTCTCAAAAGGAGATATATGAGTAACCAACAGATACATGAAGAAATGTTCAAGTTCACTACTCATCAAAGAGATGCAAATTAAAACTACACTGAGATACCACCTAACTCCAGTCAGAATGGCCATCATCAATAACTCAAAAAATAACAGATGCTGGAGAGGATGTGTTAAAAAGGGAACACTTCTACACTGTTGGTGGGAGTGTAAGCTAGTACAATGTCTGTAGAAATCAGTGTGGTGATTCCTAAAAGTTCTAAAAATCGACCTTCCATATGGACCCACAATCCCCCTACTGGGAATATAACCAGAAGAATTCAAATCACTCTATAAATAAAAATGCCTGCCCATGTATGTGTATCACAGCATTGTTCACAATAGCAAGAACATGGAACCAACTGTGCTGCCCATCAAAAGAGAACTGGATAAGAAAGATGTGGTACATATACACAATGGAATATTACACAGCCATAAAGAACAAAATCATGAACTTCACAGAAACCTGGATAGAATTAGAATCTATACTACTGAGTAATCTTTCACAGAAACAAAGTATTGAGTATCACATGTTGTCACTCATAAGTGGAGCTTGAAACACTATCGTAATACTGTAAGAAAAGGATTGATAGTAGTGGGAAACTGCAGGGGGTGGAGGAGAGGTAGGGAGGTGGATTGACAGTAGTAAAAATCAGCCTGGGAAAAGGGGCACACCTCATCAACAAGGGTACCTGCACAATGAACATTTGCATACCTATCCCTGAATTATATCCCACAATTTTAAAATAAAAAAATGTAAAAGTTAAAAAAAGAGCCAAAGACATGAATAGATATTTCTCAAAAGAATATATATGGGCAGCCAACAGACTCATGAAAAAGTGCTCAGCCCCACTAATCATTAGAGAAATGCAAATCAAAACCACATTGAGATACCACCTAACCCCTGTAAGAGTGGCCATCATTAATAAAACAAACAACAGATGCTGGTGAGAATGCAGAGAAAAAGGAACTGTTTTACACTGCTGGTGAGAATGCAAACTAATGCAGCCTCTTTGGAAGACAGTGTGGTGATTTCCGAAAGAACTAGAAATTGACCTTCCATATGACCCAGCAATTCCCCTATTGGAAATATACCCAGAGGAACTCAAATCATTCTACAAAAAAGATACCTACACACGTATGTTTGTTGCAGCTTTATTCACAGTAGCAAAAACATGGAACCAACCATGCTGCCCATCAAAGTTGGACTGGATAAAAAGATATGTGGTACATATACACAATGGAATATTATCTAGCCATAAAGAAGGACAAACATATGAACTTCGCAGCAATTTGAATGGATTTGGAGTCGACCATACTCAGTGATCTATCACAGAAACAACAGAGTCCCATACGTTCTCACTCATAAGCAGACCTTGAACAATTATAATAGTATAAGAAAGCAATTGGCAGTAGTGGGAAACTGTCAGGGGGAGGAGGCAGGATGGGCAGTTGAGGGAAACTGCTAGGGGAGGGAAGGGCACACATCATCTACAAGGGTACCTGCACAATTGATGTTTGTATACCTAACCCTGAATTGTACCCCACATCTTTATAATAAAATAAAATTGTACCACACCCTACTTCCTGACACCATACTCTGATATTTATGTAAAAGAAGCATGGCTGCTTTTGACTTTTAAGGGAACAATTATATCTTGAAAGAGGAAAGATAAGACACAATATGTTTGAAAATTATAAAATTATTGAGGCGGGGGTATAGTAAAAAGATAGGAAAAGTGGAGCTGCATATGCAGGTAAAAGCAGGAGCTGTCTATTCTGTCCTCATCCTCTAATAGCGGGCTGGCCTAAAGAAACTCTGTTAATCTTTCTGGGTCTTGTTGATACTTAATGCACAGAATTGTAGAGATTAGTGATTACGTATGCAAAGTGTCCCATGTTCTGCCTGGCATGTAGAAGTACTTGATAAATATCAGCTCCTTCCCATCCCTCTCCTGCCTTCTAGAAGCATCACATCAGCTTTCACCATTTTCGTCTAGCAGACTGGCTACAGAGACACCTCTACACATTGTATCATTTAGAATGCTTTTGTGGTAAGAAGACCTAACAATGTATTTTAGTCAATGGAGATATATTTTCTTAAATAATAATAGCGTGATGTAGAAAGACCCAGGCTTGTTCACAGTTCTGCTTCACTACCTTCAATACACTGACTTTGTTCCCAGCTTAGCCCCTTCATAATCACAAAGTGGCTGCTAAGGTTTAGAAATAATATGTCGAGTAAATTTTATGTGGCCTAAGAGAGAAGACTATGGTGTGGTTCCATGAATCTCTTTTCATTTAGAAGAAAAATTTCTTTCAGATGCCCACCCAGATGTGCCCTCTGACTCCATTGACCAAAGATGGACTGTATGCCTATGACTTGGCTGCAAGGGATGCTGGGAAGACAAAGGTCTGACATTTTTCTATCGTAGGAGATGATACTGTTTGCCAAGGGAAAAAGTGAGGAAAATAAGTATTGCATGGGCAACTAATGTTTCATAAACCATCAAAAAATACACAGAAACTCCATTTCTTCGTGACAGTATTAGTCTGGGAATTGCCTGCTATTGGCACAAAGGTCAACAACGTCACTGTTGACTAACACAGTTTCATTTATGCATTTATCAGTCAAATGTGTGCTGAGCAGCCACAGTGTGCCGGGCATTGAGTAACAGGATACAGACATGTATGAGACAGACAAGTGACCAGCTGTTGTTTTAGCTTGTCCTGCCTCCATTTCCTTTCCTCTGGTAATAGCTTCTCAGTTTCTCCTTAGCCATTATCCTATCCGCCATAGTCATGTATGAGCAGGACGTGTGATATCAGAAACACTTCCTCATGTGCCCAGAGTTGAGGGTTGAACATTGAACTTGAATCTCAGTAAGAAACCTATTTCATTTTCCTAGCCATAGTAATCAATGATTAATTAAGATAGGGGCAGATTAATAAGACTAACGTGAGGCAGATAACCTAAGGCAGACTAATAGGACTCAATTCTAGAATTTGGATTGGAAATATTGAGAAAGATAAGCTCTCCATATCCTGGATTACTAAACTGTGAAGGCATGACTTTGGAACTACCAAAAGCAGTCATTTAACCCACTCATTGATATGACCCACCTGAGAAAGAAGTCTACAGAGAAAAGCAGAACAGAGAAATAGAGACATCTGATCATTCACCAATCCAGTTCTACATTGGGACTTCTAAATATGCTAATCAACAAATCCCTCTTTTTGCTTACACTAGTTTGAACTCAGTTTCTTTCATTTATAACAGAAGACGTGCTAACAATGCAATAGACAAGGCTGTTGTCCTGACAGAGCTAATATTCCAATAGGGTTCCATAGCCTTTACTCTTCCCATGAAGAATTATCAGACTCTTTTTCCTTTTCTCTAACAGATCTTGCTCTAGAAGCCTAAATTCCCTGTACATTCTCAAGCTCCAAGAACCACAAAAACAGGTAGGGTATCTTGGGGTTGGCTTCCTTAACCTTGAGTCTTATTAGTCTGCCTTAGGTTATAGGTGCATATCTGAATTAATAATTGACTATTGTGTCTAGGAGGACACTGGTCAGGTTTATGCTGATTGGTCAGGCTTAAGTCAAATGCTTAACCACCATTTCTGGGGAAGCATAAGGGGGTGTTATTTATATCACTCTCCTTTAGCTGCATTTCTGCTTCATCTCCCCTGTTCATGTCCCTGCCCTCCATCACCATTCTAAGCTCCTAATTTGTGGAGATTCTTTGCACACAGGCCCCATTTAGCAGAAGTGCAATGATCTAAGACCATAAACAAATAAAAGCAAAAGTAATCTACTTATTTACTACTTATCAGCAACTCATATGCTATTCTCAGGAGAGATGAAGTGAACTGCGAGTAGAATGGTGTTTCTCGAACTTTACTGAAGTCCAGTCTCTCCTTTGGTGCATCATAATATGTTGGGTTGTTTTATTAAAGATATTTTTTGTTGTTTATTCTATATTAAATGTTGTCCATATAGATTGTTCACATAGTTTCTGTTTTTCATTAGTTCAGATTTTTAGGAGATTTCCTTGGAAAATAATCATATCATTTATTCTGACAGTTTCTGTAAAAGAGTCACAAGGATAAGCACAGCTCACCAATAAAGTAAATGAGATCTGTGCCTGTGTAAAAGTAGGTTTTAAATTACCTTTTACATTTCTTCTGAAGTTATTGATTGCATAAGATTTTCTATGTATCGAATCCATCTTGTCACTTATTTTGTCCTAGAAAATCAGTCATTTGATTCAGATATTATAATTTATTGGTACAGTATTATCTATAATATTTTCTTACAATTTGAAATGTTAAGGTAATGGCCTAGTTGTTTTCTCCAGTGTTTTTGTTCTATATTTTTTAAATGTTTATATTCTTAAAGTTTTGCCTATTTCATTTGTCTTTTCAATGAACAAGATTTAGTTTGTAATAATCAAATTAATTTTTAATGCATGTTCAAGGAAAAACAAAAATGCTCTATCTTATTTTTATCTTTGCCCATTTCAATAATCAGTACATTGTGTCCATTTTCCTTATTTTCATTGAGGCAATCATATTTAATTTTCAAAAATACTCCCCCTTCTTATTTTTTGGTAGCAGCCTTTTCTTGATTGATTTTTTTTTCAAATTTTGCTGAAGACGTTTTCCTCTGTGGGAGTGACTCAGAAGCTAGTATAATAGAAAGCCCTGGATGCTTTTTCTCCCCATGAATATACTGATTCAACAACAATACACGAACAATTTCTTTTTGTGAGAAATAAGGAAACTAGTTATGAAGCTTCTGTACCCTGGGCAAGGGGAAAATAAGCCACATCAAAGCTGGTGAAAATTTTGTGAAATCCTCTCACCATTACCCCTACACTGGTACAGCACCATATAATAGAAAGAAAACCCCTAGCTCCAAGCTTCTCCTTGGGGAGGGAAATAATTAGACTGTGGGTCCAGTGTTCAAAATTTTCCAAAGGCTGCCCAAGGAGCTTGCTTCTGTCTTAACTCTTTCAGAACTCAGGTGGGACCTGGAATAGTATAAAAGTGTAAATACCAGTGAGAACAAAGACAGTGACTTGAACTAGCATGCAGGAAGTCACCACAGCCCTTTCCCATGGCTTAGGGCACAGAATGAGCAGTATAAAAAAAAAAAAACTTCAAGTTCAAGATTTCCCTGGAGAAGGAAAAAGATGGACTGCACATTTGAATTTCCAAATTTTACAGGGACTGCTGGAGGGACAGATTTCTATCTCACCTGTCTCAAAGCACAGATGGGAACCAGCATATGTTAGGTGCCTGGAGGCCACAAAGATGGTAGTTTGGACTAGCATGGAGATTTAAGACTCCCTTAGCATCTCTGGCCAGGTTGATTGGTGAAGGTCTTCTGTAAGGCCACTTCATGAAGACTGGGAGAGTTGGTTGTATTGTCTAATACATAGATATCAACACAAAGAATCAAGGGAGATGAAAAACAACAGGAAAACATGTCCTAAACAAAAGAACAAGATACATTTTCAGAAAATGGCTTTAATGAAATAGAGTTATATTGCTAATAAAAAAGTTACCGATAAAGAGTTCAAAATAGGCAGGATGTGGTGGCTTACACCTGTAACCCCAGCACTTAGGGAGGCAGAGGTTAGAAGATTGCTAGAGCCCAGGGTTCAAGACCAGTCTGGGCAACTTGGTGAAAACTTGTCTCTACAATAAATAAAAAAATTAGCTGGGCTTAGTGGTGTGTGCCTGTTTCCAACAACTTGGAAGGCTGAGGTGAGAGGATTGCCTGAGCCCAGCAGGTCGAGGCTGTAGTAGCTGTGAACTTGCCACTCCAGCCTGGGTGACAGAGTGAGACTCTACTTAAAAAAAAAAAAGAATTCAAAATAACTGTTACAAAGATGCTCATTGGGTTCAGAAGACCAAGGCATGACCAAATTACAAGTAAAAATGAGAAAATAATAAAATGTACGAAATAGGCTTCTGGAGCTAATTAATAAAATATTTGGACTAAAATATTCATTAAAGAAATTCAACAGTAGAGTAGATCAAGCAGGAGAAAGATTAGTAAACTTGAAGATATATCATTGAAAATTATCTAGTCAGAAGACCAAACAGAAAAAAGAATGAAGGCATAAGGAAACTAGTTAGGAGGCTTCTGTACCCTGAGCAAGTGAAAAATAAGCAAGACATCATCAAGTGGACTAATAAATACATTACAGGAGTCCCAGAAGGAGAAGAAGGGGTAGAAAGTGTATTTAAATTTTTTTTTTTTTAAAGCAGAAAACTTCTTAAAACTTCTTAGGGGGAAAAAAGGACATCCAGATCAAGGAATTACATTGGATCCCAAATAAAATAAACCCAAGTAAATCCACCTTGAGACATGTTGCATTAAAATTTTCAAAAATCAAAGACAGTTAATTTTGAAAGAAGCAAAAGAAAAGTAACTTGTCACACCCAAGGAAATATCCATAAGTCTACTGGCAGACTTTCAGCAGAAATCTTGCAGGACAGAAGAGAGTGAGATGATATATTCCAAGTCCTGAAAGAAAAATTTGCCAACCAAAAGTACCATAAATCCTTCAAAAATTAAGGAATGATAAAACCTTTTTCAGACAAGCAAAACTCAAGGGAGTTCATCATTACTAGATCTGCCTTACAAGAAATTCTAAAGGGAATTCTTCAAGCTAAAATGAAAGGATGCTTAACAGCTATCTGGAAATGTATGAAAGTATAAAGCGTAATGATAAAGGTAAGTATATACAAATAAAAAATGCCATAACATGTAATGTGATGGGTAAATAAGTTTCAATCCTATTTTTTAAAACTGGAAGATAAAAGTAGTAAAAATAAGGCTAAAATATGTTAATGGCAAATATAAAAGATATAAATTGCAGCATCACTAACAAAGTGTGGGAAGAATAGGAGTAACAGTATGGAGTTTTGCATGCAACTAAAGTTGTCATCAGCTTGAAATAGACTCTCATAACTACAAATGGTGTTATTGTAAGCTCTATGAAACTACACACAACATAACTATAAAAGATGCCCAAAAGAAAAAAAAAGACAGTCAAAGCATATCAATACAGAAACAAGCAACAAAGAAAGTCAGCAAGAAAGGAAAAGAGGGTCGCAAGACTACAAGACAGACAGAAAACAAAAAAAAAATGGCAACAGTAAGTTACTCCCTATTAATAATTTAAATGCAAATGGATTAAATTATTTAATTAAGAATGGTTAAAAATATAAGATAAATATAAATATAAAAATCTAACCATATGCTTTTAGCAAGAGGCTCATTTTAGATTTAAAAATACACACAGGCTAAAAGTGAACAGATGGAACAAGATATTTCATGTAAATGGCAACCAAGAGAGAACAGGAGTATCTATACTTAACCAAAATAGACTTTAAGTCAAAAGTTGCCACAAGAGGCAAAAGACATTATATAATGACAAAAGCATCAATTCAAAAGGAACGTATAATAATTAGAAATATATATTCATCCAACATCAGAATCACCTAAATGTAAAAAGCAATCATTGGCAGAACTGAAGACGAAATAAATAGCAGCACAATAGTAGGATATTAGATAGAAGATCATATAGAACATCAGAAGGCTCATACAGAAAATCAATGGGAAAATAGTGGACTTAACAAACACTATAGACCAAGTGGGTCTAATAAACACCTACAGATTATTCCACAACAGCAGAATATATATTCTTTTCAAATGCGGGATTGTTCACGTTAGGTCACACAGTAAATCTTATTAACACATTTAAAAAGATTGATCTCATACCAAGTATCTTTTCTGATCACAATGAAATGAAACTAGAAACCAATTGCTAAAGGAAAACTGAAAACTTCACAAATATGTGGAAATTAAACAATACATCTCTGAACAACTAATAAATCAAAGAAGAAATCAAAAGGAAAATTAGAAAATATCTTGAGACAAATCTAAATGGAAACACAATATATCAAAACCTATGGGATGTAGCAAAACAGTAATAAGAAATTTTATAGCAATAAACACATACACTAAAAAAGAAGATCTTTTAAAAAACCCTAACTTTTATATCTCAAAGAACCAGGAAAAAATAAAGTTCAACATTAGAAAAGGAAAAAATTAGCAAAGATTATAACAGAAATCATTATAGAAAATAAAAAACTAATAGAAAAAAATTAACAAAACTAATTAGTTTTCTACTGCTGTGTTACAAATTACAACAAATCTAGGGATATAAAACCATACCCATTTATTAGCTTACAATTCTGTAGGTCAGAAAGTCTAGGGGAACATGACTGGATTCTCTGCTAAGGATGTCACATGGCCAAAATCAAGGTGTCATCTGGGTTAGACTCTTATCTGAAGATGATGAGAAAGAATTTGCTTCGAAGCTCATTCAACTTTTAGCAGAATCTAGTTTTCTGCAGTTGTACCCTCAGATGCTTGTTTCTGGCTGACAGTAGGGAGCCCCTCTCAACTCCTAGGGTTGACCACATTCCTGCTAACATTGCCTCCTCCATCTTCAAAGCCAGCCCAGAGATAGGGTGCTGAATTTTCCTCAAGTTTAGAATTTGACTTCCTGTTCTGCCACCAGCCAGGAAAAACTCTCTGCTAGGGCTCACCTGATTGAGTCAGGCCTACCTGGATGATCTCTGTACCATAAGGTCCACTTAACATGGAACTTTGATTACAGCTGTAAAATCTCTTCACAGCAGTACTTAGATTAGTGCTTGATTAAGTAATAAGAGATGCGAATCTACGGAGGCCACTTTTAAAATTCATGAACTATTTTTGATGTTTCTTGATTAAACTGAGAAATATCATTGCTTGTCACCAGAAGATTAAAGTTTAGATTATAATCATTCACCTCTAGGAATTTGGAAAGGGGTGGAGTCAGTAACTAAAGAGGTGGTCCTGACACACATTTGACATTAAAGCTTTTGGTTTTGAAAATGATGATTAATATTTTCATTTTGTCATGAAGGAAAATGCTGCTTTCTGTGCAGCACGGTTATTTTGTTTGGGTGTCTCGGAGCTTTTCAGACCGTTAAGCTTTTTCCTGCTCAAGACCTTTGCATTAACTGTTTTCTCTGCCCCATGTCTTTTTTGTCTTCAGATTTCAGATTCCCTGAGGCCTTTCTCGTCTGTGTATTCTTTCCATTAACCTTCCTCTCGATGCCTAATCTAGTTCCTTTATAACATATCACAATCTGTACTTATTGTATTGATTTGGATACTTACATGTATCTTGTCTCTCTCACTAGAATAGCAGACTCTTAAAATCAGAACTATCTTATCCACTATCGCAGCCCCAATGTTTAAGACAGTGCCGGACACATAGCAGAAGTTTTGGTAGACAATTGCTAAGTAAATACAGATGATGAGAATGTATAACAAGAGCTGGTACTGATAGAAAAAGGAAAGAGACTATTTTTGAGAAAAAGTTAGATGAAATCAAATGCCAAATTTGTTTGGTTATGTTTAAGTTTTATAGCTTTTTTTTATTAGTTAAAAATGCCTTAATAAAATTCCTATGGGGAGAAGAGCAACTTTGTTATTGGGATTCTGAAACACTTAGTACCTTATTTCTCCTTCCCATGGAAGTAATTATTTCTGTAACACACTTTTTTGATATGAAATTTTAAGAATGCCCTATAATGCAATCTCCCTAATGGAGTATAATCCACATAAAGTCTCTTCAAGACTCACCCACCTCTTATATAACAAATTAGAAAGTTCTCTGAATTTTAGCTTTCTCCTGAAAATAGGGACCAGAGTGTTCCAGACTCTCCTCTTATATTTCAAATTGGCCTTAAGACCTCATTTCATGAGTTTGAAGAATGGGCAGTTTCATGAACCTATCTTACCACAATTCAGCAAACTTCTTTGCACAGTAACTGTGGCAATGAAAGGTGATGTGTATGTTGGCATTTTCTAACGCAAATCACCTAACTCCATAAAACCTTCGGATAATGTTTTGAGCAGGAGTAATCCTTTTTCTAATTTGTTTGGGCATGTGTAAGTGGGAGGGGGGAGGGAACACCTGGAATGATTTGAAGTCTTAGCTTTTTCTCATGTTTTTCATAGTTCTTCTCTCTACCCTTTCTCCAGCAGATCTCATTTCATGCTTTCCTGGACACCATAACAAATGCCCTAGGGATACTGAAATAAATACCACACAGTCATTTTCCTCCAAGCTCTCAGAGTATAAGGGAACAGGCAGAGTTCATGTAATCTGGGAATGCAGCAGAAGTGAATTCTTCTCTTTAATCATTTACAGGTTTCTCATATTCACATATCACTTCTAAGTCTGTTGCTCTTGGAGACAAGAAATATAATAATAACGGTTAGCCTTAGTTCAGCACCAGGCACTGTACTAGGCATTTTACATGTAGGGGGTAGGAGGAGAGGAAAAGGCGAAGGAGGAAGGGGATTGCTGAGTGCTCATCATGTATAAGACTTTACCCAGTGCTCCATGTATCCCCACCATAACTCTAGGAGATACATGCTATAATTATTTTCACTTTGCATCTGATGATATTGAAACACAGAGAGATTATCTCACCTACTCAGGGTTACACAAATAATGGAGTTTTGAGTCCAGATCTGTCTGACATCAGGGACCATGCTACTATGCACTACATTGTTCTAATACTCCCCACAAGATGAGGAAACAGGTGCAAAAGACACTGCCCCAAATCACAAAGCTCAGTTGGTCCAAAGATGATATCTGAATCCAAATCTGATGTTAAATGCATGAAGCTAAAAGAGAAAGATGCTTGACAGCCTCGGGCATGTGTGCAAGGCTGGAACTGGTACAGGGTTTGTCAGCTATAGGAACTGGGAATATAATATGTGTCAGAAACCCTAAGAACTTTATAGGATTAACCAAGTTAATCCTCACATCAACATTTTGGGGCAAGTAATTCACCCATTTTACAGATGGAAATCTTATTGCTGGGGAGTTTAAGCACTTGCTCAAAACCACACTGTTTATCCAGCCTCTATTTCATTGCATTAGCCTTCAAATTCTTAGTCACAAATAGATATTTATTAAGAGTGGAAATTGGAATGAAGTTCCAAATAGCATGACTGTGGGACAAAGTACCCAGAATAGTTCCAGACATGCAGTAGGCACACATTTAACATTTAGAGAATAAATTGAATTAAACAAAAGAAGGATTACTTTTCTCTTCAAATGGACTGCAGGAGAGAAGGGGTCACCATTCAAATATCTGAATTTGAAACACAAAATCAGTCACTGCTGAGAAGAAATAGAAAAGCAATAAAAGTTGTCATTGCTGGGCGTGGTGTCTCTTGCCTATAATCCCAGCTCTTTGGGAGGCAAAGACAAGAGAACTGCCTGAGCCCATGGGTTTGAGACTAGCCTGGGCAACTTGGCAAGACCTCTTCTCTACAATAAATCAAAAAATCAGCTACATGGAAGGCTGAAGTGGAAGGATCGCCGGAGCCCAGCAGGTCGAGACTGTGGTGGCTGTGAGGGTGCACTGCACTCCAACCTGGGCGACAGAGTGAGACTCCCACCCAAAGAAAAGAGGAAGTCCTCACCAGCGACTCTGGCTCTTTCTTTTCCCAATCCAGTCTGCACTGTGGCTTTCTTCCAGTCATGTTCCTCTCCCCAAACTTATTCTGTCTAAAGCCCTCATGCCACATACCCACTGATAGACTCTAAACATCCGCCCTTTGCCTGCCTTTCTTTCAAATGTATCGCTTCTGGGGTTGCCTGTGTAACATGGTGATGAGGATGATGATATCAATAAATAGCTTGCATTTACTGAAATGTTTTCTCTATGACAGGCTCTATGCTAAGGACTTTATTTTCATTACCAAAAGAAATTCTTCATTCATGGCTGAAGAGATCAAGAAATAAAGAGTTTAAGTAACTTGTACAAGGTTACACAACTAGAAAACTCTAGAGCTCATTTTGCAAAGGAGCTGACTTAATAAACAAATTTACCATAAGATGTTAATGGTTGAAAATAGCTTCCTCATCAATAATAAACAAACAGAAACCCAAATAAAAAACACAATTCCATTCACAATAGCCACACAAGAAATGAAATACCTTGGCATCTTCCTAACCAGAGACGTGAAAGACCTTTGCAATGAAAATTACAAAACACTGCTCAAATAAATCAAAGATGACACAAACAAGTGGAAAAATATCCCATGTCATGGATCGGAAGAATCAACATTGTGAAGATGTCCATCTTACCTAAGGCAATCTACAAATTCAATGCAATAACCATTAAATTATCAACAACATGCTTCTCTGACCTAGAAAAAACAACACAGGAATTCATATGGAAACACAAACATTCAAGAATAGCCAGAACAATCCTCAGCAAAAAAAAACAAAGCAGGTGGTATCACAATACCAGACTTCAAACTTTACTATAAAGCTACAATCATCAAAACAGCTTGGTATTGGTACAAGAACAGGCATATAGATCAATGGAATAGAATTGAGATTCCAGAAGCAAAACCTCAATTTCTCAACCAACTCATCTTCGACAAAGCCCCCACCACCTACCACTGGGAAGAGGAGAACCTATTTAGTAAATGGTGCTGGGAAAACTGGCTGACCACATGCAGAAGATTGAAACAGGACCCCTATCTATCCCCATGCACAAAGGTTAACTCCAAATAGATCAGAGACCTAAATGTAAAACCTCAAACCATAAGAACCTTAGAAAAGGAAGGAAATACTCTCATGGAAATCAGAACTGGCATCCAATTCCTGAACAAAACCCGAAACCCACAGATCATAAGAGAGAAGATAGATAAGTGGGATCTTATTAAACTGACAAGCTTCTGCAAAGCCAAAGAAACCATCAAGATAGCAGGGAGACAGCCTACAAACTGGGAAAAAGTATTTGCCAACTCTAGGTCTGACAAAGGCTTAACATCCTGGATCTACAAGGAACTCAAACGTACTGAAAAGAAGAAAACAAACAACCCCATTATAAAATGGGCAAAAGATATGAACAGACACTTCACAAAAGAAGACATCCAAGCAGCCAACAAACACATGAAGAAATGCTCAACCTCACTAATCATCAGGGAGATGCAAATCAAAACCACACTGAGATACCACCTAACTCCAGTCAGAATGGCAATTATCAACAACTCAAAAAATAACAACTGCTGGAGAGGGTGTGGTGAAAAGGGAACACTTCTACACTGTTGGTGGGAGTGTAAACTAGTGCAACCTCTGTGGAAAGCAGTGTGGCGATTCCTAAAAGCTCTAAAAATCGACCTTCCATATGACCTCGCAATCCCCCTACTGAGAATATACCCTGAAGAACTCAAATCACTCTATAAAAAAGATACCTGCACACGTATGTTTATCGCAGCGTTGTTCACAATAGCAAGAACCTGGAAACAACCATGCTGCCCAACAAAAGAGGACTGGATTTTAAAAATGTGGTACATATACACGATGGAATACTACGCAGTCATAAAAAAGAACAAAATCATGAATTTCGCAGCAACCTGGATGGAACTAGAGTCTATAATACTGAGTGACCTCTCACAGAAACAAAGATCCGAGTGTCACATATTCTCACTCATATAATGGACCTTGAACATCCAATGTAATACTGACTGACGGTACTGGGAAACTATGGAGGGGGAGGGGGATGGGATTAACAGTAGCAAATATCTGTCTGGGGATGGGAAAACAGCTCTTATCAACAGGGTGCCTGAGTGAAATGTAATTGTACACCTAACCCTTAACTGTACCCCACAAAACCATAATAAAAAATACTGATTAATAAAAAAAGAAAAAGAAAAAAAGAAAATAGCTTCCTTCAATCCTTTGTTAATACATTAATTCAACAAAAGATCATGGGCCTTCTTTTTGGTGCCAGATACTGACTGGCACTTTTACCTTCATTCTATAACTGAATACTCACATTTGAGTTAGATATTAGGTTGACTGCACACAATTGTGAGTAGGGAAGTGATGTCAATATAACATAAGTTGTGGTGTTTCATATGCAAATCTCCTAGGCAACAGAAATTGGAATAAGAGCAGGAGTAGAATTATGCTTTTCAACGAAGATGGGAAAACACCTTGATTTCTGCACAGGCAGAAACACTTTTGGTTCTATTTTTTAATTAACTTTTAATTTTGAGATAATTGTAAATACACATGCAGTCGCAAAAAAAAATAATATAGAGAGAGTCCATATACTCTTTGCTCAATTTCCTCCAGTGGCAACATCTTGCAAAACGAGAATATAATACCACAGCCAGGACGTTAACATTATTACGTCAAGATACAGAACAGTTCCATCACCACAAGCATCCTTTACAGTATGCTTTTACACTCAAGACCACTTTCCTCCCACACCCACCTTCTCCTTAAGCTTTGTCAATCATTAATCTGTTCTCCATTTCTATAGCAGAGTCATTTTAAGAACTGTGTATAAGGCTGGGCGTGGTGACTCACTCCTAAAATTCCATCTCTGGGAGGTCAAGGTGAGAGGATTGCCTGAGCTCATGGGTTCAAGATCAGTCTGGGCAACTTGGCAAGACCTCAACTCTACAATAAATCAAAAAATTAGCCGGGCATCGTAGCATGTGCTTGTAGTTCCAGCTACTTGGAAGGCCAAGGCAAAAGGATCACCTGAGCCCAGCTCACAGCTGTGGTGGCCATGAGTGTGCCACTGCATGCCAGTCTGGGCGACAGAGTGAGACTCCAACTCAAAAAAAAAAAAATAAAGAAAGAAAGTAAAAAGAATTGTATATAAATAAATAAATAAATAAAATTATACAGTATGCAACTTTTTGGGGAGTCACTTAAATTCACTCAGGACAATTCTCTGAAGATTGATCCAGGTTGTTGCTTGTATCAATAGTATGTTCTTTTTATATTGCTTAGTAGTACTACATAATACAGATACTACACAATTTGTTTAATCATTCATTCCTTAAAGAATTTATGTGGATTTTTCAAGTTTTTGGCTATGGTATGCAAAGACACTATTTACATGTGTGAACAGGTTTTTATATAAACATAAGTCAACCTTTCTCTGAAATAAACACCCAAGATTGTAATTGCTGGGTCATACGGTAGTTGCATGTTTAGTTTTTGTTTTTTTAACGGACTGTTTTCCAGAGTTGCCATACCATTTTGCATTCCCACCAGCAATATACGAATGACCCAGTTTCTCTATATCTTCATCAGCATTTAGTGTTTGCATTGTGGTTTTAATTTGCATTTCCCTGATGACCAATGATGTTGAACATTTTCCACACATTTATCTGCCCTCTGTTTATTCTTTTTGGTGAAATGTCTCATGTCCCTTGTCCATTTTCTAACTGGATTGTTTAATTTTTTACTGTTGAGTTTTGAGAGTTGTTTATATATCCTACATACTAGTCGTTTGTAGAATATATGGTTCGCAAATATTTTTCTCAATTCCTGTTGATCATTATGAGATGAAAACAAAAGTTTTGAATTTTGATGAATCAAATTCATCCATTTTTTTCATAGGGTTCAACAAAAACTCTTTGTTGAACTCCAGATCCTAAAGCTTTTCTTCTATTTTTTTCCTAAAAGTTTTATTGTTTTACTTTTTACATTTAAGTCTGTGATCTATTTTGAGTTTTTTTTAATAGAAAGTGTGAGACTTGGGTTCAGATTCTTCTCCTCCTTCTTTTCCCCTTTATTCCATGAATGTCTAATTGCTTTTGTACCATTTGTTAAAAGACTACCCTTTTTCCATGGAATTGCTTTTTACACCTTTATAAAAATCAGTGGGACATAGTTGCATGGATTTTTTTCTGAGTTTTCTATTCTGTTCTATTTAACTGTCTATTCCCCTACAAATACCTCACTGTCTTGTTTTTTGTAGCGATATAATGTCTTGATAGGTTCTTCCCTCTTTATTCTCCTTTTTCAAAATTGCTTTTGCTGTTCTAGTTCCCGCATCTTTCTAGATACATTTTAGAATAATCTTATTTATGTCTACAAAACATCTTGAGAGGAATTTTGTTATACCTGTACATCAATTTAAGAAAAACTGACATTTTACTATGTTGAGTCATCTATTCCATGAACACTTTATACCTTTCAGTATATATAGATCTTCTTTGATTTCTTTTCATCAATATTTTGTAGCTTTCAGCATACAAGTGCTAAACATGTTTTCTTAGATTTAGACATACATATTTCTCTTTTTTAGTGAATTGTTGTAGAGGTATTTTACATTTTATTTTGATGTCCAAGTGTCAATTGCTAGTATATAGAAATGATGTTGGCTTTGTATGTTTACCTGTATAGTACCTTTGTATGTTTGCCTTTGTACCCCATGACTTTTCTGAACTCATTTATTAGTTAGTTATGAAGGTTGCTTAATAACTTCCTCGGGAATTTTTTTTTACATGAACAGTGATGTCATATGCAAATAGGGGCAGTTTTATTTCTTTCTATTTGATTTGTGTGCCTTTTCTTTCCTTGTTGCACTGACTAAAACCCAAACTTATGCTATATAAGAGCGGTGAGAGTGAAGATTCTCGCCTTGCTTTCATTCTTAGAGGAAAACCATTGTCTTTTACAATTAAACATAACTTTAGATTTTTCTAGATGCTCTTTATCAAGTTGAGGGAGTTATCTTCTATTCCTATTTTTTCAAGAATTTTTATCATTAATAGATGTTAGATTTTTTTAAATGCCTTTCCTGCAGCAATTTATATGATCATGTGATTTTCCTCTGTAGATTGTTATGTGGAGATTATTTGGTTAATTTGTGAATACCAAAGCAATATCAAAATTTTGGTAAGAATCTCACTTGGTTATGGCATAAATTTTATTTTATATATTGTTGAATTCTTTTTGTAAAATACCGTTCAAGACTTTTGCATCTACATTCTTGAGGGATATTGGTCTGCAGTTTTTCTTTTTGTACTATCTTTGTCTGTTGTTAGCATCATTATAATAGTTGTTTCAAATATTCGATGGAGAGTGTTCCTTCCTCTTCTATTTTCTGGAAGAGTTTGAATAGAATTGATATCAATTCTGTAAACATTTGGTAAAATTCTCCAATAAAATTTTCTGGGCATGGAGATTTCTTTTAGAGTATTTTTAAATTATAAATTTAATTTCCATAATAATTATAAGCTTATTCAAATTACTTTTTTTCATATTGGATGAGTTATGGTTATTTGTATTTTGAGTGGTCCATTTTATCTAAGTTGTGATAATTATGTGAACAGAATTGTTCACAGTATTCTCTTATTCTTTTGATGTCTTCAGGATATGTAGTGACATCCCTGTTTAATTTCTGATATTAGAAATTTGTTCCATTTTTAATAAAGATTTGTGAACTTTATTTTTATTTTTAAAGAATAAGCTCTGTGCTTCATTGATTTTCCTTTTGGGGTATATTTTCTATTTAGTTTATTTCTACTCTAATTTTTATGTCCTTTATTCCTTCTTGCTTTGAGTTATTTTATTTTCAGTGTTCTGGGTCCATGAGATGAAAGCTTAAATTATTGATTTGCAACATTTCCTCTTTTCTAGTAAATGCGCTTAGTGTTATAAATTTTCCTCTCAGTCTTGTTTTAGCTGTGTTCCAAAAATTTTGTTATGTTGCATTTTCATTTTCATTTGATTTAACTTTTTTAAATTTCCTTCAGATTTCTTCTTTGTCCACTGGATTATTTGATTGCTTAGTTTTGAAGTGTTTGAAGATGGTCCTGTTATTTTTCTGCTGTTGATTTTTGGTTTGATCCAATGATGTTGGGAGAACACACTGTAAGACATTTTTTTCTCAATTTATTAAATTGTTTTATGAACCAAGATATGACTTATCTTGGTATATGTTCCACTAATTCATCAGCTCCATTGCAAGCAATCATCAACATTCAAGACCCTTGCATTGTTCTTGGCTCTTGGCTTGTCGCAGATTATGTTTCCTTGCAGGTTCACCTGGTTTAGAGCTCCATTTCATCTGCATTATTTGAGTGTCCCCAGAGTCAAAATTTTCACTCTGCTATTTTCTACATTTTTAACATACTCGGATTCAGCCTCCAATCTCATCAAGATGCCTACCTGAGCTATCTCAGGTATCTGCCTAATCATAAATTATTGTTTAGATATTTAGTGCTCCATTTACAAAGTTGCATAGCCTTCAAGTATCTGCTCAAGCCTATTATTTCACATAATTTCTGTTATTTTTAGTTTATGATTTGCACTCTTTTCACTTTTTTATCACTATTCAGTAAATTATAACTGAACGCCAATGTAATCTTCACCTGTGTCAAAAAATAGACCATTATCAGCACTCGCTCCACCACCTTCCTAAAGATAACTATTATTCTGACCTCTAAAAGAAAAAGTGTAATTTTCAACATTATAAAAATAAAATCATATAAGATGTTCCTTTATTCTGATTCCTTTCAATACTGTCTGTGAGAGTCATGCATATTGTATGTAGTTGTAATCTGTTCATTTTCATTGCAATGGTATTCCATTACAAAAAAAACACATATATTTATCTGTTCTTTTGCTGATGAGCTATTTGGTTTGTATTCAGTCTGCGGCTATAATGAATAAGTCTGCTATAAACATTCCTGTACAGGTCTCTAGATGCACTTGTACACCCATTTACTTTACAAATAAACAGGAATGGGAGTTTTCATGCCATGGTCTACGCTAATATATAGCATAAGCAGTTACACGATTTTTCAGCCATAGGACTAATTAATATTTCTACTAGCTGGACGTGGAGTTTCTATTGCACCACAATTCTACCAAGACTTAGTATGTCAATCTTTTAAATTTTAGTCTTTTTGGAAAGCATGCAATGATGACTTATTTTTATTTAAATTTGTATTTCCTTAATGCCTAATGATGAACACTTTTATCTATATTCATTGGTCATTTTGATATATTTTTGACCTCCTTTTAAAAAAATGTGTTGGTCTTTTCATCGTTGAGTAGAACTTCTTTGTATATTGTATGTATATCAAACCTTGATATATATGTAGATATATAAATATTCCTTCTCATCTGTGACTAGAAATTTCATAAATATTCTTATTGTTCATTTAATATATGTCAATGTGTCACTCTTTGTTATTTTTGTCATTTTTTTTTTCTTTTTAGTAGGAGTCTCACTTTGTTGCCCAGGCTGGAGTGCAGTGGCATGCTCATGGCCACTGCAGCCTTGACCTGCTAGGCTGAGGTGATCCTTCTGCCTCAGCCTTCTAAGTAGCTGGAACTAGCTAACTTTTTTTTTTTTTTATTGTAGATATGAGGTCTCGCCAAGTTGCCCAGGTTGGTCTCAAACCCGTGGGTCCAGGCAACCCTCTCACCTCAGCCTCCCAAATTGCTGGGTTTATAGGTGTGAGCCACTACATTCGGCCTGTTTTATCTTTTATAGACTATTTAAGAAGTTTTTAACTCTTCAAATATTATGAAAATATGAACCTATATAGTATTTTTGAAGTTTCACTGTTTTACCTTTTTGATTTATATCACCAATCCACCTGAATTTTTGTTTCTTTTGTATATGGTACAAGGTAGCAGTCAAGTTTATTGTTCTTTCAAGTGAATATCCAACTGAATAATATATTTTAAAAATTCATTTTCCACTGTTCTCAGTGTCCTAGTGCTAACTTTGTCATAAATCAAGAGTCCATATGTGTGTGGAATTGTTCCTAAGCTCTCTAGTGCATTTCATTGGTTATTTGTATACAAATACACATTGGTATATTTGTATAACTGTTTTACAACACTATATAAAATTACAGTAGCATTATAACAAGTATTATAATAAGGTTTTTTTCTTCCATTTCTTCTTTTTTACATAGTTATAAGAAGCAATTGGTTTATTTTAGCAGCAGTAATATTCTTGAGATACTGGAGGAATTGAGTTAAATCTATAGATTAATTTGGGGAGTTCTAATTCTCTGAATTGTACACCAACTCATGAAGTTGGTATATCTGCCAGTTTTCAAAGACTCCTTAGTTTCTTTTGATATTTTGTAGTTTTCTGTGTAGAAGTTCACACATCTGTTATTCAATTCTAGATGTTTTCCTACTTTATGCTATTGTAATGGTATCTTTACTTAAATTTTATTTTCCAATCTTTTATTAATATAATGTAGATACTTTAGAGATTTTTATATATTCACCTTATATCTGGCAACTTTGCTAAACTCACATTCATTTTAACAGCTTATCTGTACATCTTTTCAGATTGTATAAAATCATACTGCCTATGGTAATGAGTTTTACTTTTTTCTTTCAATTTTGACATTTTTTTCTTACCTGATTGTGTTCCTTAAGACTGCCTGTAAATGTGAGATAGTAGTGATGATACTGAGTACCCTTGTCTCATTTCTGATCTCAGAGTGTCTTAGTTCACTTTGTCTTGCTGTAACAGAATATTTGAGGCTGGGCAATTTAGGCAGAAAAGAGGCCCATTTGTTTATTTACTTATCTCACAATTTTGAAAGCTAGTTCGTTCAAGAGCCTAACATTGCATCTGGCCACCTTTTAGTGATGACCACGTGCTGGTCGAAAGGAAAAAATGAACAGGCCTGTGCAAAGAGATCATATGGTGACAGAAAGCAAAAAAGAGTCTAGGAAATTGAATTCATTTTTCTAATAATCCACCCTCAAGCTAACGAATCCAGTCCCACAAGAGCAAGAACTCACTCCAAGGGAGAGCACTAGTCTATTCATGATAGATCTTCCTGCAGGACCTAAAAAGCTTCTACTAGGCTCCACCTCCCAATACCACCACACTGGGGATAAAATTTCAACATGAGTGTTGGCAGGTACAAACCACATCCAACCATAGCACAGAGGAAAAGCTTTCAACGTTTTACTATTAAATGAGATATTTGCTATAGATTCTTTTTCTGTAAATACTCTTTACCAAATTAAGGTAATAATTTGGTACTAAAGTAATAATCTTCCACTTCTCATTTATTATTTGTATTTATAGTCAATGGATGACATATTTTATCCAATGATTTTTCTGTATCTATTGAAGTGATTATATTATTTGCCCCCACTTTTCTATATTAATATGTTTCTTTTTTTATAATCAATATTTTTTATTATGATATTGTGGGGTAGTTAAGGGTTAGGTATACAAATATGCTTCATTCAGGCACCCTGGTTGTTAAGAAGTGTCTCCCCGTCCCCAGACAGATATTTACTACCGTTAATCCCATCTCCCTTCCCCTCTCTCCCATAGTTTCCCACCACTGTCAGTCATTTTGTTATAGTATTACATTGGATGTTCAAGGTCCACTCTATGAGTGAGAACATGTGATACTCACATCTTTGTTTCTGTGAGAGGTCACTCAGTATTATAGACTCTAGTTCCATCCAGGTTGCTGCAAAATTCATGATCTTGTTCTTTTTTATGGCTGCATAGTACTCCATCATGTATATGTACCACATTTTTTTAATCCAGTCCCCTTTTGATGGGCAGCATGGTTGCTTCCAGGTTCTTGCTATTGTGAACAATGCTGCGATAAACATACATGTGCAGGTATCGTTTTTATAGAGTAATTTGAGTTCTTCATGGTATATTCCCAGTAGGGGAATTGTGGAGTCATATGGGAGGTCAATATTTAGAGCTTTTAGAAATCGCCATACTGTTTTCCACAGAGGTTGCACTAGTTTGCACTCCCACCAACAGTGTAGAAGTGTTCCCTTTTCGCCACACCCTCTCCAGCAACTGTTATTTTTTGAGTTGTTGATAATTGCCATTCTGACTGGAGTTAGGTGGTATCTCAGTGTGGTTTTGATTTGCATCTCCCTAATGATTAGTGAGGTTGAACATTTCTTCATGTATCTGTTGGCAGCTCGGATGTCTTCCTTTGAGAAGTATCTGTTCGTATCTTTTGCTCATTTTATAATGGGGTTGTTTGTTTTTTCTTTTCAGCACATTTGAGTTCCTTGTAGATCCAAGATGTTAAGCCTTTGTCAGACCGGGAGTTGGCAAATACTTTTTCCCAGTCTGTAGGCTTTCTCCCTGCTCTCTTGATGGTTTCTTTGGCTTTGCAGAAGCTTGTCAGTTTAATGAGGTCCCATTTGTCTATCTTCTCTCTTATGGCCTGTGGATTTCGGGTTTTGTTCAGGAATTGGATGCCAGTTCCGATTTCCATGAGGGTATGTCTTTCATTTTCTAAGGTTCTTATGGTTTGAGGTTTTACATTTAGGTCTCTGATCCATTTAGAGTTAATTTTTGTGTATGGGATAGATAGGGGTCCTGTTTCAATCCTTTGCATGTGGTCAGCCAGCTTTCCCAGCACCATTTACTGAATAGGTTCTCCTCTCTCCAGTGGTAGGTGGTGGAGGCTTTGTCGAAGATGAGTTGGTTGAGAAATTGAGGTTTTGCTTCTGGAATCTCAATTCTATTCCATTGGTCTATATGCCTATTCCTGTACCAATACCAAGCTGTTTTGATGATTGTAGCTTTATAGTAAAGTTTGAAGTCTGGTAATGTGATACTACCTGCTTTGTTTTTTGTTTTTTGTTTTTTGTTTTTGCTGAGGATTGTTCTGGCTATTCTTGGTCATTTGTGTTTCCATATGAATTCCTGAGTTGTTTTTTTCTAGGTCTGAGAAGAATGTTGCTGGTAATTTGATGGGTATTGCATTAAATTTGTAGATTGCCTTAGGTAGGATGGACAACTTCACAGTGTTGATTCTTCCAATCCATGATCATGGGATATTTTTCCACTTGTTTGTGTCATTTTTGATTTCTTTGAGCAGTGTTTTGTGATTTTCATTGTAAAGGTCTTTCAGGTTTCTGATTAGGAAGATGCCAAGGTATTTCTTTCTTTTTTGTGTGTGTGACTATTGTGAATGGAATTGTGGTTTTTATTTGGGTTTCTGTTTGTTTATTATTGGTGTACAGAAATGTGATTGTGTTTTGCACATTTATTTTATATCCTGAGACTTTGCCAAAGTCCTTTATCAGTGTAAGGAGGTTTTTGACAGATTCTCTTGGGTTTTCAAGGTACACAATCATGTCATCTGCAAAGAGAGATAACTTGACTTCCTCTTTTCCTGTTTGGATATCCCTGATTGCCTTCTCTTCTCTGATCGCTCTAGCCAGGACTTCCAATACTATATTGAACAGGAGGGGTGAGAGTGGGCATCCTTGTCTTGTTCCAGTTTTTAGGGGAAATGGTTCCAATTTTGTCCATTTAGGAGTATGCTGGCTGTGGGTTTCTTGTAGATGGCTTTTACTATTTTGAGGTATGTTCCCCGAATGCCTAGATGTTCAAGGGTTTTTATCAAGAAGGGATGCTGGATTTTATCAAAAACTTTTTCTGCATCCAATGATATAATCATGTGGTTTTTGTTTTGACATCTGTTGATTTATTTAATTACATTTATGGTTTTATGAATGTTGAACCAGCCTTGCATCCCAGGAATGAAGACTACTTGGTCATGATGAATGATTTTTGAGATGTGTTGTTGAATCCGGTTTGCTAGGATCTTGTTGAAAATTTTAGCATCTATGTTCATCAAAGATATTGGCCTGTAGTTCTCTTTCTTTGTTGGATCTTTACCTGGCTTGGGTACCAATGTGATGTTAGCTTCATAAAATGATTTAGGGAGAGTTCCATCTTTCTTAATCGCCTGAAATACCTTCGGTAGGATTGGTATCAGCTTCTCTTTAAATGTCTTGTAGAATTCTGCTGGAAAGCCATCTGGTCTAGGGCTGTTTTTTGTAGGTAGTTTTCTTATTACGTAGATTTACTTAAGGGAGGAGCTGTGATTCAAAAATCTATCTGCAGGTCCTGGTATCTGCCGACAGGTGTATGGATAATTGGAACCCATTTCCCACTGCCTTGGAATCTGTCCATGCAGTAGGGCTGTAGGTTTACTCACTTGAATCACCAGCAGGTGTGCTATCTCACTGCTCCAGATGGTCTTTATCTCAGCTGCTTGCCCCAGAGGGGGTGGAGCAGGACAGGAGCCAGGCAAAGGCCAGAGATGGGAGCCTGCCTCAGGGCACATGGGAGGAGACCCACAGCTGGCAGGACATCATATTGGCAGCAGAGGTGGCAGCAATCCCAGCAGATCTTGCCTGCAGGGGCTTCAAGGTCTGAAGTCGCGGGTCGTCTCTAGTACAGGTGGTGCAATGCGCTATGGCCGCCACGGAGGCCACAGCAGCACTGACAGCTGCTGTGTCTGCGGCTGCAGTGGCGGTCCAGGCAGCCGCAATGCCCCAGCGGTGGCGACGGCCGAGCTCCGTGTGAAGAGCAGGCTGCTGACGATGGGATCCACAGCCCCCGGGGGGAGACAGCCAGAGACCCTCTGCGTTCTCCTTTGCAGAGGGTCTCATAGACCAGACTGCCCCGTCACCATCTTGCTGGAAGTTCTTCTAATATGTTTCATAGCACTGACTGGCTTTAGAAGAGTAAGTCAATTTTAGATTCCTGGAATAGCTTAAAATATGTCATGTTTTATCCTTTTGATATATTAAATGTCTTATTTTTGCGAATTTGTTTTTGTTTAGGATTTTGTGCTCAAGATTACACTGGCCTTTGAAGAATGAGGTAAGATTAGCATAAGTTTTTCTTTAAGTGCTTGTTAGAATTCACTAGCTAAAACTTTTAGATCTAAATTTTTATTTGTGGGGAGACTTTTAACTGTATAATTATCTACTTTCTCTAATTTTTATTTTGCCACACTTAATTATATTTTAGGAGTTTATTTACTTCATTAAAATGTTTAAACATACTAGAATAGTATAAAATAATATTTTACTAGTTTTTTAAAATGTCTGTAAGATATAAGTTTTGTTGCCCTTTTCACTTCTGATAATGGTTATTTCTGCCTGTCTGTCTTCCCTTTGTTATGGACTGAATTGTACCCACCTAAAGGTATAGGATGAATCCTTAACCACCAATCTGAAAATTAAGGCATTTAGTTTTACTTTGAAATTTTCATTTGCTATGTTTTCTTTTTTAGAATTTCTTCTGGATCATTAAAAATATCCTCCTGTAAGTCATATTGATACTATGTATTCTTAATATGATGTGAGGAAAGTAGCATTTTACCACTGTGGTTTTCTTCCTCAAAACATATTACTTTGGTCTAATCGTGAAAAAAATTACACCAATTCCAGTTGAGGGGCTTTCTACAAAATACTTAATTGGCCCCTCAAAACTGTCAAGGCCAGTTAAAAAAGAAAGAAAGACAGCTCTAAGAAGCTGTAACAACCAGAGAAGACTGAGGAGACGTGACTAATAAATATAACATGGTATTCCGGACACGTTTCTAGAATAGGAAAAGGACATCTAAATCTAAATAAGATAGCCTTAGTTAATAATGTTGTATTCGTTTGGGTTTATTAGTTATGACAAAGATAGTATACTACTGCAAGATGTCAATAATAAAGAAAATTGGGTATGGGATATATGAACACAATACATCTGTAAATCTAAAACTCTTCTAATATAAAACAAAATTATTTAAAAAGAAAACTTCACCCCAAATCCTTTTGTTCTTAGTTAATATCTACCTGTTTTTATTTTATAACTTATTATTCTTTTTTTTTTTGAGTTGGAGTCTCACTCTGTTGCTCAGGCTGGAGTACAGTGGCATGTTCATGGCCACTGCAGCCTCAAACTGCTGGGCTCAGGTAATCCTTCTGCTTCAGCCTTCCAAGTGGCTGGAACTATAGGTACAATTCACCATGTCTGGCTAATTTTTTTATTTATTGCCAAGTTGCCCAGGTTAGTCTTGAACCCCTGGGTTCAGGCAATCCTCTCGCCTCAGCTTCCCAAAGTGCTGGGATTACGGGCTTGAGCCACCCCGCCTGGCTATTATTCTTTCTTTATAAATATTATGTCTTCCTTTATTGTTCTGGGGATTTAATCCTTATCATCTTTAATCCTTTGATAATTCTCACTTTTTCAGCAATAAATTATCCTGTTTGTAGGCAATTTTTTCTGATTATTGTTTTGATCACATATTTGTAATTCTTGTTTTCAGATTCATTTCGAGCAGAAGTTTCTTAGGATTTCTTTTCCAAGGCTTATGGTGGTCAGTCTCTTGGGTTTGGCAGTTTTACAGTTGCTACCCTGTGAAGTGCTGTGCTCCCCAATGCAGAACCAGGTTTTTTTGTCTGTTTGTTTTGTTTTGTTTGGGCACAGCAGGTCTCTTACTTGATGGAGCATTCAGAGATGAAGTTTCTGAGACAGAAGTTGGCTGGCTCAGATCCCAGTTTTGTGTGCCACCCAACAGGAGAAACAGCCTTTGGTAGAATGATACAAATAACGAGTGGCAATTCTGCATGGAGAGAACCAAGGGAATAAATACGGTAAACTTGACTTCTTATCCACCAGCTCACATACCCTTTTCCTCACCTCTAATTCTAGTCACCACTTGGTTTTGACCTGCTTCGGGCTGAGTGTGTATGCTGCTCTTCCCTCTTCCTCATGCCTCTCCACTCAGTCCCCCCTCTGGTCCTCTCTGATGCCTGCAGCCTACTCGTACCCATCCATTAGAAATACATAGACGTTGGGACAGTTAATAGCCCTTGAAGACTGAAGACGATGGTCAGTTGCTTGTCCCTTTCAGCCTTCTGGTGGACCATACTGAGGCATATTCTGTTTTCTTCTCAGAACCACTGAACTAGTGAGATTAACTGTGGGTTGTTCACAGCAGTCGCCAGCTTGAAAATGGATTCTCATACTGGCTTTGCTGCTTCCCTTACTCTTCTCAGTCCTTCACTCCTGCTTCCTATTATCAGTTTTAACATAAACTACCTGAATATGAATCCTATTTTTGGACTCTGTTTTCAGGGAAATCTGGGATAAAACATATCCTGACTTCATTAAAAGCAGCACGAAGTCAGAAGGCAAGGGTGGCCATTGATGGAGTCCATAATGGTCAGCCTCTTTGGTCACTCAGAAGAGCAGAGGAGGGTTAATAGTGGATTTTGAGGGGCAAATGGAAAATACTAGAATATCCCCCAAAAGCTTATTACCTTCTATTTTAGGACTAAATGGATAAGGTTTACTCAACATGACATGCTCTTCTGGGACAAATGCTTGCATAAACTATACTCATATTCTAATTTAGTGGCATATGAAGACTGCTACAAGAAAGTGATATGCCTATCTAGTTCGTGTAGAAAGAACTTTTAAACAAAATTAGATTGTTTGAATTTGAAATAGGTAGCTTATGGAGACAAGAGAGCCCAAGGTCATCCCTTGGCAGTAGTTATTATGTGGTGTTCTAAAGCATCAGTATGGAGAGTCACAGGATTTTTTCAACAGCACTTCCAAGTGTAAGTCAGCCTCAGTTTCTATTAATAAAATAGAAACACCCTTTCTCCATGGGGCAATGTGAGTAGTCGTTTTTGGGATGAACTCAAATTTTTTAGGAGAAAGCTGTTTCTTAACTAAGGGAATCAATGACAGAGAAGTTTCCTCACTCAAAAGGAAGCCCAACCATTGATGGTAGAGGAATAGAAGTTTCAAAACAGAGCTACCGCATGTGTGGCAGAAAGTGGGGAAGGGAGAGGTTTGCAGACTGTTCTCCAAAAATATGTGCTAACATGAACAGAGATGCAACATGGAGAAACCCAAAACAGAATTTGGCCCTTGGTTTCAGTTCTCCAGGGGCAAAATCTAAACAGAGCCTTTGTTCAATATTTGGCGCATCGATCTGTAGATGGCAGTGGTCCATTTGGGGATGACATATGACACCCTCAGGGAAACGGCACTTGGAAGAAGCAGAAGTATCAACCCATTGACGAGAAACAGAGTGATGGTGTGTTCTTTCCTCGGGCAGGGCTGCTACATGCACACCAGGATGCCTCTATCAAACAAAGATCCTTTGGAAAAAGAAAGAGAAACTCCTAGCTGTTCTTGATTATAAGCAGATTCTTTTATGTGCAAGAGAGTTGTGAGAAATTGGTTTCTATTGAATGTCAGATGATTGCGTTTGTTTGATTGTGGGTAGTGGCACAATTTTTTAAGAAGTCAAATAAGTATGAAGAGCAGTGTGCTGGTTTGGAGCCAGAAGCCCTGTGGTTGAACCTTAGCTCTAAAAATAATAACATCAGTTCCGCTCACAACAGTTAATCCACAGAGCAACGCTACAAGGCTAATGCTCTTATTAGCCTCATTCCTCAGATATATAAACAGAGGCACAAAGAAGTAAAGTAATATACCTAAGGTCACAAATCCGGTGCCAGATTTGGGATTGAGATTCAAGCCTGTCAGACTTTTAATCACTATACTTTGCTAGTTGAAGAACATCAGCAAGTTTATTTATTCCTTCTGAGTACCCACTTTCAAATATTTTAAACATAATAATGCTCATAGGATCTAGGAAAGGAGAAATTATTTTTTTCAATAAGTATTTGCTTATTGATCCCATTGGTTTTATTTATCTGGAGAACCCTAACTAATACAACTTTTTTACTTTTTGAAGACAATTACTCTGATTCTTAAAGTTATTCATTATATGTTATTAAAATTATTCACTAGAAAAGTTACACTTCATAGAAATTTGGAAAGTTAAAAAGAGAAAAAAATTGGTAATCTCACTCTTCAAATCCAACTATTGTACATATTTTGTATCAGTCCTTTCCAGCAGCTCCCTTCACATGCATTGCTGCTATTTTCCAAAGATGTGTTTATACCATACATAATTTTACGTCATCATTTTTTACATTAAATTATAGACATTTCTAATTGTTAATTTTGTCTTTGTAACAATCATTTTTAATAACTGCACAAGAGAAGCATCTTTGCGACATAATTGACTTAAATACTCCCTGCATATTACAAATCTCATTTGTTTCTATTTTTCATTATTTTAATAACAAACATCTGCCTTTATAAGACATTTTATACATTCAAGATTGTTTCCTTAGGATACATTATTAAAGTGGAGTAATTACATCAAAGTGCACAGATTTACATAAGTTTCTTGCTACAAACTTCCAGTTTTCCAGAAAGGTCCTTGCAATTTATATTCCCTCCAAAAGAATATGAGAGCATTCATCATACACACATTGACCAGCACTATGGGAATGAAATTATCTTGTAATTTTATGGTTAAATGAGGCAACATAAATTACTTTAATATGCATTTTTCCTAGGGTTAGTGGGCAATGGGGTTTATCCAGAACTTGTCATTGTTATTAATCCGTCTTATATACATGCATGTGGACTACCATCAATTACCTACTGTGGCTTTATATATTATAATATTTGGTAGGGCTGGCCATAATAATGCATTTTTTTTTCCTCAGAAGTGTTTGATTGTTTTTGTTGCTTATGTTTCTAGGTGAATTTTGGAATCATTTTGTCAAGTTTCTAAATAAAACATCTTCTTAGGATTTTTGACAAGCCTTGTTTTAAATAAACCAGGTATCTCATTCACATCTGGGAAATCTTTGAAGTTCATGTGCTTTAGCATCTCACTTTCATTATCATCTCACTTCTGGAAGTCTCAAGAAGTCACATGGTCTCCATATCTGGCATCCCCCTGTTTCCTGAAGTTTTTTGCTCTAAGTAACAAAACAGCCAACAATGAAGTGGCCTCAACCATAAGCAATGGTTCATGCCCTCACCAATAGCAAATCTGGAGGTAGGATTTTCCTAGTTTTAGCTTATAAACTCCACAATATCTCCACGTCTTTGCATTTTTCCATTTGGTTTATCCTTAGTGGTCAGTCAGATAACTGTTTCAGCACCAGAGCATGCCATCAGGTTATCCAATCACAAATTTCAGTACCACACAGGGCAGTTCCTCCTTCAAGTTTATGTTTTGCTTTGGTTTTTTTTGTTTTTGTTTTTGTTTTGAGAAGAGAGACGCTTCCCAAAGTTCTCCAGCTAACTCTTCCATACATCTGATTGGCGAGGGTGGCAAACCATGACCAGGCCTTCTCCAATTAGTGGTATAGCGAGGGAATTACCATTAGAGTTAGCAAATCAGCAGTCATATGGCAGACCCCATCACTGAGCACTAAGAGGGTAAACAGAATAAAATCAGCAAAAGAGGGATACAGCAAGGAGATCATCAGCTGTTGAGTAACAATTGCCATTACTCCCAGACTTTTCTCATATTGCATTTTGGGAAACAAAAATTATAGAGTTTATCCTTGCTTGAGTGTTCAGCTATTTGTAGGTACTAAATCTTGTGCTACTTGGGGAATCCTCTTTTTGAAAAAGAATACAAAATACCTAATACAAAAGTAGGCGTGGAAGAACATTCATTTACAAGAAGATAAAAATGCAGTAAATTTTATATCGTACAAATTTTTAAAATTCCCACAGCTATAACAAACTCTACAAAAAAGACAAATTTTCATTATCTGCCCTGTTCACCTAATTTTTAATTGGTACCATGAAAAATTTTGTTGAATAGACTGAAGTAATTCAAAGCATAATTTGTTGAATTACATAATTATATGTAATTAAATTACTGCTGTATTATATACACTGACTTATTGATAAATTTTTGTCACTGTAACACTTGTTTTTAGACTGCTACACTTCATAGATGGCAATTCTGGACCCTGTTTTACCCTAAGATGTTCTTGCACTTTGTCAGGGCAAGACATACCAGATCTGTGCGTGCTGTATAAGTCATGTAACTTTCATGGGACGTGGTCACTGTTTGGTACACTTGGTACTGTAGTAGTTTTCTATGGCTGTTTGACAAATCACCACACACTTAGTGGCTTAAAACACAAATCTGTGACCTAACAGTTTACATAGGTCTGAAGTCCAGGCACAGTACAGCTGTATTCTCTGCTCAGGGTGTCATCAAGCAGAAATCAAGGTGTCAGCGGATTGTAATTCTCATTTGGGGTTCAGGGTCCTCTTCAAAGCTCACTGGTTGCCCTGCAGAATTCATTTTCTTGCAGCAGTGGGACTGAAGTTCCCGTTTTCTTTCTAGCTGTTAACCTGAGATCACTATCGGCATCTAGCGTCTGCCTGCACATCCTTACTGTGAGACCCCAATAGGAGATTCACGACATGGCTATTTGCTTTATTTTCCAAGCCAGCTGGAGTGTGTCTCTATGTGTTTTCTTTTTGCAACCAGCCAGACAAAACTATCAGCTTTAATGGGCTCATATGATTAGGTCAGCCCCTACTCCTTCTAGATGGTCTCTGTGGTGGCTAAACCAACTCCATCTTGGATACTAATCCACCATGGTGACTTCTGATTAACCCCAGTTCAGGGATGCCGCTAAGATATTATCTACTGTTCCTCGTGTAAGAGCATGTACTTACTGTAAGTCCTTTGCTTAGGTCAAAATAACCTTGATGTTATCATTATTTTCTATAAATTCTGACCTTAAGCAACTGGTCCTGCACACCCCTTTCCCTGTGGTAAATAAGCCTTGGGACTGGAGGTTAATGGCTTGTCTCACCACAGCCCAAGACACAGACGTGGCTTCTGTTTGTAAGTCCCTATTAACTGTTTCTTTCTAAGAAATTGGATTTGTCAGCCTTTTTCTTCAGCCTCTCAGTTTTCTTAGATTGTGAGGGTAGGTTTGCATAGACCTGCACATGCTAAAAACAAGTCTCTATTTTAAAGTTAACTTATTTAAGAGCTTAATTATATCTGAAAAATCCCTTCACAGTAGTACCCAGTTTATGATTTGACTGAATAACTGGAGGAAGGTGTGTGTAGACCAGGGTCGGAAATATTGGAGGATCATTTTGTAATTCTGCTCATCAGAGATGTTTTTACAGGTTTGTGCCTTACAGATGCAGTGATTGTGACAAAAGTGTGATTCCTTTCAGGATTACAATTGCATATAATGCATTATCATATATATATTCCTTGCAGAAAAAAACTTTTGTTTTTGACTAGGCACTGATGATTGTCAAATTGATGACAATTTTACATGACAAGAATGAAAGAATTTGCCAAGGATTAGCTCTTGTTCTATACTTCTCAAACTTTTTTTTTTTCTTTTTTCCTGCTACCATTATCTACCCTCTGAAAAAAAACATGCTCTTTGGTCAAATGAGTTTGGAGTGCATGGCACCCAGAAGATTAACAGCATGCATTCACATAGAAGTTCTCAATTCCTTATCAATAATTCTGAAGTCCAGAAGGCTCTGAAACCAGTGTTTTATTTAACTCACATGGTGGCAACACTTAACATGAACTTAAATAAGCCTTCTGATGGTCCTTATGATTTTAGTGTCAATTTTCATATGTATCACTGTAGAAATATTAGTCATTGACTTTAAGGTGCTTCCCAGACTGATAGTAGTCTTAGAGCACAACTTTCTAAAAATTTTAAATTATGAAAAACATTTTTGACTCCAAGAATTTCAAACAGAGTGTATATTGTTATTGAAGTCTAGGAGACACAGTACTGAAAAACTGTTAAACAGGTAAATAAACATGATGATTTTCTCAAGGAAAGATGTTTTCATCTGTTTTGACATCAACTTGTGTACTACAATTCTCATACTACAATTTAATTCTCATACTTGGCATCCAGAAGTAGAGCAGATTTCACAAGTTAAAGGGTGCAGTCCCCAACAACACTGTCCTCACTTCAAACACCAGCTAAAAGTGGAGTCCTCAGGCCACTTATGACAAACTGACTATAATCCAGGGGTTTCTATGACAACTTCTAGTTCAATAGTTTGCATGAATGACTCACAGAACTCAGGAAAGTGCTATACTTATAGTTTTATTATAAAGGATGCAATTCAGGAACAGATGAAGGAAGCGACACAAAAGGCAAAGTCTGGGAAGGTTCTGATTGCAGATCATATGTGCTCTGTCCCCAGGGAGTCACCCCCTCAGCACATTGATGTGTTCACCAACCAGGAAGCTCCTATATGCTCCAGTGTCCAGTATTTTTATTGGGGTTTCTTTATATAGGCATGGTTGATTAAATCATTGGCCACATGATGCAACATCATCTCTAGCCTTCCGTTTCCTCTCTCCAAACTCTCCTAGTCCACTAATTATGTGGTTGGTCTTTCTGCATGCCTCCTCCCACCCCCACCACATACACAACCTGAAGCTATCTAGAGGCTGACTGTGAGTTATCTTAACATAAATTCAGGTGTGGTCCAAAGGATGCATGAACAACAATAACATTTTTGTCACTTGAGAAATCACAAGGGTTTTAAAAGCTTTGTGCTAGAAACCCTGGGCGAAGACCAGACAAATTCGTTAATATACAGCACCATTTCATGAATGTAAGCATCCATGGAATGTTCTTCCTTGATACCTAGAGCAGCTGCTATCTAAGACTAGTGGCCTGATTTCCGATGTTGTACTTTTGTTGATAATGCTATCCAATAGGAAGAAAGACTTCCATGATGTCCCCATTGGGTTAATGCTTACCTCCAATTCCTTTTTCTCTCTTGGGTGAGAATAGGGAGATATTCATTTAAATCATATGCATGTTTTAGTAAAGATGTATAAATACACACATTCTTTCAAATTTATTGCTTGATGTTTTATAATTAGCTGCCATTATGTGCTTGATTTATATGTTCCTTTTGTTTTCAAACTAGTAATTGCTTAGAGGGATGTCACTGATTTCCATATATTTATTTCTCTGACCTCTTTAGTCATAACTCATTAATTCTAATAGCATTTGGTTGATCAATTTGGATTTTTATAAGTGGTAAATCATTTTATCTTCACATAATGATATTCTTTCTTATACCTATAACACTTACTTCTGTTTGAGCCTTATTAAAATGTTCAGGACATACAAAATACAGTTAAATAATTGTTGTGATACTAAAAGCTTGGTTTAGTTCTTAATTTCAATGCATAAATTTCTGAGGTTTTTTTTCATTAAGCACAATATTGGCTATTTTGGAATATACTTTATCATCCTAATAATGTATATTTCAAGTCTTTACGTATTTAGCATTTTATTATCAATAAGTGTTAAATTTTATTTATGATATTTTTAACACCACTAATTTTTTTGCATATTATTTAGTTTTAGGACTCTTATAACAGAATCTACTGTGTGTTTTTGTACAAAAAGCTGCCTAGAGTTCTTATCCTAGAATGTGAGATCATATGAAACAGCTAATTCTATCATTCTTATTAAGTCTCAGTTAAATAATTTATCCAGATATCTTAATTGCATGGGCCTTATCTAACTACTAGATTCAAGATTCTGATGCTTGGAGTGGAGGAAATCAAGTAAGCTGTGTGTTTTACTAGCACTTTGTAAACATTCAGTGAATATAATATAAGGCAACAATGAAAGCTGCATTTGGAATAATACTCTACTAGAACAGGGATTGGAAAACAAAGGCCTATTCTCCTTCTCCTCCCACCATGCTCCACCAGTTTTTTAAAATACCATTTCATTGGAATACAGGTGTGCTCATTTATTTATTTATTATCAATGGCTATTTTCATGTTATATGGCAGAGTTAAATAATTGCAATAGTGACCAGTGGCTCATATAGCCTAAAATGTTTACTCATTAGCCCTTACCAAAAGTGTGCCTACTTTCATCCTACTAATCAGTATCTTGAGAAAAAAAAATAGTTAAAGCCATTCCACTGTTAAATAAGTTCAAGTAGTATATCACTTTTTGAATATTTACATTTTACTCTAACATGTAAATAACAAAAAAAATTCTGGAGTTCTGCAGAAATACACACACACACACACACACACACACACACGTGCAGTTGACTCAAAAAATGTAGAGGTTAGAGGCACAGACCTCCACTCCACTGCCCCAATGCAGCTGAAAAATCTCATACAACATTTGACGCTTCAGAACTTAATTACTATTAACCTACTGTTGACTAGAAACCTATTAGCCTACTGTTGACTGGAACAATTAATACATATTTTGTATTTTATATGTAAATACTTGCACTGCATTCTTACAATAAAGTAAGCTAGAGTTATTCAGTGTTAATTCCGAAAATAATAAGAAAGACAAAATATACTAACTATTCTATAGGTGGAAGTGGATTGTTATAAAGGTATTCACCTTCTTTGTATTCAGTTGAGTAAACTGAAAAGGAGGAAGACTGGAGTTATTCTGACTGGAGTTAGGTGGTATCTCAGTGTGGTTTTGATTTGCATCTCCCTGATGATTAGTGAGGTTGAGCATTTCTTCATGTGTTCGTTGGCTTCTCAAATGTCTTCTTTTGTGAAGTGTCTGTTCATATCTTTTGCCCATTTTATAATGGGGTTGTTTGTTTTCTTCTTTTCAGTACGTTTCAGTTCCTTGTAGATCCAGGATGTTAAGCCTTTGTCAGACCTAGAGTTGGCAAATACTTTTTCCCAGTCTGTAGGCTGTCTCCCTGCTCTCTTGATGGTTTCTTTGGCTTTGCAGAAGCTTGTCAGTTTAATAAGGTCCCATTTGTCTATCTTCTCTCTTAAGTCCTGTGGGTTTCGGGTTTTGTACAGGAATTGGATGCCAGTTCCGATTTCCATGAGAGTATTTCCTTCCTTTTCTAAGGTTCTTATGGTTTGAGGTTTTACATTTAGGTCTCTGATCCATTTGGAGTTAACCTTTGTGCATGGGGATAGATAGGGGTCCTGTTTCAATCTTCTGCATGTGGTCAGCCAATTTTCCCAGAACCATTTACTGAATAGGTTCTCCTCTCCCCATTGGTAGGTGGTGGGGGCTTTGTCGAAGATGAGTTGGTTGAGAAATTGAGGTTTTGCTTCTGGAATCTCAATTCTGTTCCATTGATCTATATGCCTGTTCCTGTACCAATACCAAGCTGTTTTGATGATTGTAGCTTTATAGTAAAGTTTGAAATCTGGTATTGTGATACCACCTGCTTTGTTTTTTTTGCTGAGGATTGTTCTGGCTATTCTTGGATGTTTGTGTTTCCATATGAATTCCTGTGTTGTTTTTTCTAGGTCTGAGAAGAATGTTGTTGGTAATTTAATGGGTATTGCATTGAATTTGTAGATTGCCTTAGGTAAGATGGACATCTTCACAATGTTGATTCTTCCAATCCATGAGCATGGGATATTTTTCCACTTGTTCATGTCGGCTTTGATTTCTTTGAGCAGTGTTTTGTAATTTTCATTGTAAAGGTCTTTCACGTCTCTGGTTAGGAAGATGCCAAGGTATTTCATTTTTTTTGTGGCTATTGTGAATGGAACTGTGTTTTTTATTTGGGTTTCTATTTG